>NC_084610.1:572500-730000 GCF_033807715.1 Cololabis saira | reverse complement strand
ATGGCATTTTACTGCACAGGTTAGAGCATGTTGTTGGGATTAAAGGGACAGCTCTACGTTGGTTTAAATCATATCTATCTGACAGGTTCCAGTTTGTTCATGTACATGAAGTTTCTTCAGAACAGTCAAGGGTCTGTTATGGTGTTCCGCAGGGTTCAGTGCTCGGGCCAATCTTGTTCAGTTTATAGATGCAGCCATTGGGAAGTATAATCCAGAATCACGGCATACACTTTCATTGTTATGCTGATGATACGCAGCTCTATTTGTCTATGAAGCCGGATGAAACAGAACCGTTAGTTAAACTTCAGGTATGTCTTAGGGACATCAAGAACTGGATGTCCAGAAATTTCTTGCTTCTAAATTCAGATAAAACAGAGGTTATCATTCTTGGTCCAGAGCATCTTAGGAAGGGACTAGATGGTGTTGCGATGGCTTCCAGTGCAACTGTGAGAAACCTTGGTGTTGTTTTCGATCAGGATTTGTCGTTTAAACCATATGTTAATCAGGTTTGTAAAATAGCGTTTTTCCATCTCCCTAATATTGCAAAGATTAGGAAAATCCTCTCGCAGAGTGATGCAGAAAAACTAGTTCATGCGTTTGTATCTTCTAGACTAGATTACTGTAATGTGTTGTTAGCAGGATGTCCAAGTAATTTGATGAATAGGTTCCAGCTGATCCAGAATGCAGCAGCACGAGTGCTGACAGGAATCAGCAGGAGAGACCACGTCTCTCCAGTGTTAGCGTCGCTCCATTGGCTACCCGTAAAATTCAGAATCCAATTAAAAATTGTATTACTTGCGTAAAAAGCCCAAAACGGCTTAGCTCCGCATTATTTGCAAGACCTGATAGTGCCTTATGTTCCTGGCAGAGCTCTCCGTTCTCAGAGTGCAGGTTTACTCGTAGTTCCTAGAGTATCGAAATGTAGATTTGGAGGGCGGGCGTTCTGCTATCAGGCACCATTACTATGGAACCAACTTCCAATCTGGGTTAAGGAGACTGACACCACGTCCACCTTTAAAACTAAACTTAAAACCTTTCTGTTTAGTAAAGCTTATAGTTAGTGTTTAGTAAACCTCTAGCTGGTGTTGGTAAATCTGTAGGTAGTGTAAACTCTAGTGTGTTAGAGTCGCTCCTGTAGTTTTTTGTGCTGGCCCCCCCTTTTCTTCACTTTTTTCTCTTTTGTACATGGTGCAGCATCCTCTGCCGGTGGCGAAGAGCATCTCTGAATGCAAAACACCGGAACCTGCAGCGTGGGAGTGAGAGAGGCAGGGTAACGGCCCGGTCAGGCGGGGAAGAGATTTGTCCGTCAAGACTCCTCTCCCTGGCCCTGCCCCTTCTCAACCTTTCCCCGACCCTGCAGCCCAACCTGGGGCTTGCTGATTGGGCCGGAGCTTTGGGAGCTGCGTGCTGGCCTGCGGTCCCCACCCCCGGTCATCCCACTGCTGCTTCCACCTGCCTGCTGTCCCCACCCCCGGTCATCCCGCTGCTGCTTCCACCTGCCTGCGGTCCCCACCCCCGGTCATCCCGTTGCTGCTTCCACCTGCCTGCGGTCCCCACCCCCGATCATCACGTTGCTGCTTCCACCTGCCTGCTGTGCTGTTGCCATCCCTGACCCCCAGTCTGGCCCTCGGCAGGAGGATCCACCCTTATGATCCAGGTCCTGGTCCAGGTTTCTTCCCTCCTAAAGGGGAGTTTTTCTTGCCACTGTTTGGCTTAAGGCTTTTCTCCCACTAGGGGAGTTTTTACCTGCCATTGTTTATGTAATAATTGCTCGGGGGTTTATGTTCTGGGTCTCTGGAAAGCGTCTAGAGACAATTTTTGTTGTATTAGACGCTATATAAATAAAATTGAATTGAATTGAATTGAATTGTTGTGTTGACCTGGTGTGTTGACCTGGTGTTGTGTTGACGTGGTGTGTTGACCCGACAGGTGCGTTGACCCGACAGGTGTGCTGACCCGTTGTTAAGCTGACCTGACAGGTGACCTCATTGCAGACGTGAGTGATGTGTTCAAATGTATATCAGAGGCTCAAAGCCGGAAGAGATTAAAAGCAGGAACCAGGGAGGAGTTTGGGTTCAAGGCGGAGGTTAAGAGGTCAGGTGGTTAGGAGGTCAGGTGGTTAGGAGGTTAGGAGGTTAGGAGGTCAGGTGGTTAGGAGGTCAGGTGGTTAGGAGGTTAGGAGGTTAGGAGGTCAGGTGGTTAGGAGGTCAGGTGGTTAGGAGGTCCGTCCCGGTGTCCTGAGACCTGAGCGGTCCTCTCAAACGGGACCAGATGGGCCCAAAGGTCAGCCGCTGCTTCAGGACTGTCAGCTGTTGTTTGAGCTCCAGCTGGACTCATTTACATTCCAGTCCCTCGAGTCAGAACCAGGTCTTAAAGTCTTAAAGCTCCTGCCTGTTCCTCCTGCTGCTGCTGTGTTTTATTAAATCATCCTACGTGGAAAAAACGTCCTTGTGAACTCGGTGAGGGGATCATTTGTGGAAGCACAGTGAGACTCATAATCTTGTTTATCCTTTTTTATTTTCCTTTTGTGGAGAAATTATTGGAGTGATTCTGAGGCTTCGGTGTGGGACAGAACTGACCGACGGGTCTGAGGTGTCTCCAAACACGGTCCTGCATATTAAGACCAGACATCTCCACCTCGGTCTCCCCTGTCCACAGGACTGCTTTTATAGAGGTCTCAACATCCGCTCTTAATCAGTTCATCAATGATGTTGATCAGCAGCACCTGGCGTCAACAAACAGCAGATTTTGAACCCAGATTTACCTGTGAAGCGGAGTGGACTGAAACTGGCCCTGCCGCTGACGAAGACGATCAGCCGTGTCCTCAAAGCTGTTAAACAACTTCTGTTCTTCACTTAAAAACCGCAGCACCGCAGCACCTCAGCACCTCAGCACCTCAGCACCTTTCTTCCTCCATCTCTAGATCACCGTTTCCACGTTATTACCCAGCAATGAGATTCAGTTCCAAAAATAGCTCTGCTCCACGGGGGGGAGGCGGCGTCGGCACAAGGCGGAGCAGGAAGGCCCCGAAGCCGGCGGACAGACGCCGCTGACAGCTGACCGGGCGGCTGTCGGGAAAACTGCCTTCGCTCACAAAAGCCTTCGGTGGGAGAGGAAGAGGAGGGAGGACGATGCTGACAAGTGGAAATGAGACGGATTCATGAAGGAAGGGACCAACGGGGAGGAGGAGACGGAAGTGACAGGACGACAAGCTTGATCAACAACCGTCCAGACAAACGGAGGAACAGCTAGACAGGTCTGACGATGATGGAAAACAGACCATAATAGAAATAAAAAGTCCTGACAGTGAAGCTCAGAAACGCCCCCAGAAATCTGCTCAGAAGATAAAACAGCTCTGCTCAGCGTCCCAATAAAACTCCTGAAAACACCACCAAGATTAACAAGAAATAACCATTTAGAAATGAGCTCTTTTCAGAATAAATTAACATGAATAAATAAATAAATTGAGAAATTAATTAAGGTGAGGCGTGAGAAAAAACTATGAGTATTTTATTTTAGTCATCTGGTTCAGTGTTTCCTTTCACAACTTATCCCGTCAGAGCTCCTTATCAGACTGCTATCAGACTACGGTACTACCTCTACTGTTTGGAGACTTTCATCATTGAAACAAGAAATTAAACAATTTTCTTTTTTTTTTAACTGACAACAAACAGATATCCATGACCTGAAGAGCGATTTGTGACCCGGGAAACGGGGGGAACCGCGGCTCCAGCGGTTCAGCTGGGCTGAACGTCACATATCAGCAGGGCCGCCGCAAGGGGTGTGCGAACCGTGCGACCGCACGGGGCCTCGCGCTATGGGCCGTTTTTTTTTTTTTTCAAAAATTAGTTTTTTTCGTTTTTTTTTCGTTTTTTCCCTTATAAATATCAACAGTCACGTTCCATTACAGACCTAAATCTGTACTAGTCTGTGCATATCAATAAATATATGTGCAATGATGCGCGTGTCTGTTGTTCAATACAACTGATCAGACCAAGCGCAGACATCATCCATCCATCCATCCATCCATCCATCCATCCATCCATCCATCCATCCATCCATCCATCCATCCATCCATCCATCCATCCATCCATCCATCCATCCATCCATCCATCCATCCATCCATCCCTCCCTCATCCATCTATCCCTCATCCATCCATCCATCAATCCATCCAGCCATCCATCCATCCATCCCTCCCTCCCTCCCTCCCTCCCTCCCTCCCTCCCTCCCTCCCTCCATCCATCCATCCATCCATCCCTCCCTCACCCCTCCCTCCCTCCATCCATCCATCCATCCCTCCCTCATCCCTCCCTCCCTCCATCCATCCATCCATCCCTCCCTCATCCATCCATCCCTCATCCATCCATCCATCCATCCATCCATCCCTCCCTCATCCATCCATCCCTCATCCATCCATCCATCCATCCCTCCCTCCCTCCCTCCATCCATCCATCCATCCATCCCTCCCTCATCCATCCATCCATCCATCCATCCATCCCTCATCCATCCCTCATCCATACCTCATCATTCATCCATCTTTCGGAGGCGACGCAGACCCAACGCAGACCGAGAGGGCTGTGATTGGTTTGCTTGGTAGCAACGCATTTCCGGTTCCGGTTCGTGAAGCAGTCGTGAACTTTCAGCGCTCTTTTCTTCGTGTGTGTGTGTGATTTTTTGGTGGGGGGTTGTTTTGTTTTTTTGCACGATAGTTGTCCTTATCTCTTTGATTCACTCTGACCGGAAAAAATGGAAGCTAAACAAAGTATCAACTAGCGCTCTGGTGGGGCGCTGCACCGCGGGGAAATGGAGTGAAGTCTGAAGGGTTCACGACGGCGTCACGGTGACGGTGTAGACTCTGCGTTGGTTTAATACAGAACCTAAATTCAGCCTTTATGGCACTTTTACACTAGTACCTACTCAGCACGACTCGCCTAGCCCCCGTTTTGCGCTTTTCCACTAGGGGTGGAGGCGGGTGGAGGCGTGCCGAGTAGATTTTTTTTTCTGTAACTATTCTGCCGAGGTTCTAAGCGTGCTGAGTCGGCTGTATCTGACATCATCATACTACGGGCGACGGATTGGTCGGGGGGTTGGAGTCAGACGTCTGAGTCAGGCATTTTATCCAACAGGCAATGGCAACGTAAAAGTCTGTTTCATGGTCCAACTCTGAGGGTCAGATGTTCATAAACCTGGTGCTGAGGAGAGAATTAAAAAGGGATCTAGAGGCGATAAGGAACGACCAGATCCACCAGGAGCTCTGTCTCTTCATAGCTGCTCACGGCTCCAGCTGACTTTTCAGCAGCGCAGAGACAAACAAACTAAAAAAAAAGCGTCACCGCATTAAGTTTCTCTCACTCTCATTTTTTAACTTGATATCAAACACAAGCCACAGACCCAGCAGCACATCTATCATCTCCTCCAGGTTCTACATCTATTCTTACATTCTACAGTGTTGTCGGGAGCTGCGTGCTGGCCTGCGGTCCCCACCCCTGGTCATCCCGTTGCTGCTTCCACCTGCCTGCGGTCCCCACCCCTGGTCATCCCGTTGCTGCTTCCACCTGCCTGCTGTGCTGTTGCCGTCCCTGACCCACCAGTCTGGCCTTCGGCAGGAGGGTCCCCCCTTACGAGCCTGGTCCTGCTAAAGGTTTCTTCCCTCCTAAAGGGGAGTTTTTCCTTGCCACTGTTTGGCTTAAGGTTTTTCTCCCACTAGGGGAGTTTTTACCTGCCATTGTTTATGTAATAACTGCTCGGGGGTCATGTTCTGGGTATGGGTCTCTGGAAAGCGTCTAGAGACAACTCTGTTGTATTAGACGCTATATAAATAAAATTGAATTGAATTGAATTGTCTTCTCCGTTTAGATCACACAATCAAATACGTCACAGCAGCTTCTCCAACCCGCCCACTTCTCATCTGGGTGTCTAAAAACAAACGAGGACAAGACGAGTCAAGTCGCGCTGAGTAGGTACTAGCATAAAAGCGCCATAATGGTACTTTTACATTAGTACCTACTCAACAGGTACCATAGTATTTCCAGTACTGGTATCTGGACATCCACATTCGTAAGCCCCACCTCTCAAAGGCTGCTGAGTTTCAGTTACACAGGGACCAGAACTCGGACATCTGAAGTTTCTTTGGCAGATTCTGAACTGTAATCTCTTTTAAAGTCCAACAAAAAAGGTAAAAGTCTGAGGTTCTTGTAGTCGAGATCCAAGGTATCTGGACTCTGAATCTGGATTAACCGAGTCCTGACCTGGTTCTGTTAGTAAAGTACCTGAACACCACATTTAGTCGTCTAGTATACTTAATTAGCTCTCTCGGTTCTTGTGACTGCCCCGTTGTGTACATTTTACTATTGTTTTACTATTGTTTCTCCGGAATGTGTGACTGACTGTCTGTGTTTGTATGTATTGTTGTATTGTTTTTATGATGCCATTTTGGCCAGGTCACTCTTGGAAAAGAGGTTTTTCATCTCAATGAGTTTTTTTACCTGGTTAAATAAAGGATATATATATTTGGTGTTAGTTGGCGCGATACAAGTAGAGAATTTATCAAAAGTTGAGCATCATTTTTGTTGTTTTGGATCAAATTAATTTACCATCAAAGGATTTTTTACAAACCCACCATATCTGTGATTAATAATGTCGCAAGAAACTTTAAAATAAAGTGTTTTTGCTTTATAAAAATAACTTGTCCTGCTGCTTACAATCAAGTACAGAGAGACTAAACTAAAGTTGTTAGAAACATTATAAAAAGGTTCATATTTCTGGTACAAATTCAAAACTTGATTGTGCACCTTTTATTCTAAAGAAACTAAAGATAAAGTGCAGATGGAGGTGAAGACAGTCAGCTGCTCTTCTGTGTTTGAATCAGCAGCTGATTCTATGTGACGGCTGTCACAGACACGGCTCTGCTTTCAGACGGCAGGACTGACAATGAGCGCTGGGATCTATTATTAAACAGGCTCTCCTCCGACGGCGAACACGACCTCTCAATCTATCCTCCGCCGCCTGCAACCCGACGCCTCAGCAGGTCCGCCGGGCCGGTGTCAGGTGCCGCCCACCCCTGGTGTCGTGTCCATCCCCATCAATGCCTGCTCAGGTTTCACGGGAACGCCTGTCGGCTTGTGTGGACCGGAGAGTACTTTCATTTAAAAGATGCCCACAGACAAGTCTTAGCACCCTGGTTCACACTTTTACTAATATAAATACACATAAAGCCTTTTCTAGCGTCACTTATCAATAATTTAACGCCTTTCCCTCGCAACAGGTTCATGATCCCGGTCAGCTGCCTCCGTTAACCTGATTATCAAACCCACGTGGTCCACCGGAGACTGACCACGGCCAGATTAGCAGCGCCTTGTTTGTGCTGCGACTGTTGAATGAGAACCAGTGGGAACAAACAAAGATGTGGATATTTCAGGGGGGTGTGGGGGGGATTATCCACGCGGATCAGCCTCAAGTATTACAAAACTAGACCTTGAGAGACCGGCGGAGGGCCGGCCGGCAGGAGGAGGCCGGGCTCGTCCGGCCGCACACATGCATCCAGACGAGGCCTGCCGGCCCTCGTTGGGATGTTTCAGTTAGGGCTGGGCGATATGGACCAAAAGTCATATCTCCATATTTTTTAGCTGAATGGCGATATTCGATATATATCGATATTTTTTCTGTGCCATAATTGGGGTTTCCCCCAAAGCATTATAGCATAGCATCTCTGTTAGCATCTCTGTTAGCATCTCTGTTAGCATCTCTGTTAGCTTCATTTTTTTCTGAGGCGAACCCTTAAAAAAACAGTCAGTTTTAATACAAAGCCTCGTTCCAAATGTCACACAGGTTCCTTTATTAACAGAGGTCTGCACAATATCAAAATGTATAAAACAAATGAAATAAAAATAAACTGCCTGCATATATAGAATAAAAATGCTTCTTGAATAAAATAAAACAAATATCCCTTTCCTGCATAACAATTAAATTAAAATACACCCATCCATCCATCCATTATCTATACCCGCTTTATCCTTTGCAGGGTCACGGGGGTCTGCTGGAGCCTATCCCAACTCATACACTGTGTAATTAATACAATGTAGACAGTAACAGGCAGACTTTTCCACTGAGGTTGACGGTTGTGCAAATAACAAAACATTCGTGCAAATCTCAAATAAAACATTCAAGTCAATTTGTCACAAAATAAGCTATATCAAAATCATTAAAAAAAAAAAAAAAAACAATTTTAATCGATATAAACGATATTGTCTCGTACCATATCGGGTTTGAAAATATATCGATATATATTAAAATCTCGATATATTGCCCAGCCCTACTTTGAGTACCGACCTTGAAATGAGGATGTTTAGTTCTGCTTGTAGAGTCTGTGAGGAGGGTTGGTGAGAAAAAACCCAGATCACACAGTCGCTAGGAAGTTAAATACAAGTTCTTAGCCTCCAGACTACAACTTCACCCTCTTCTTCCTCCTGGTTCTTCTGGTTTGGTCTCTGATGGAGCCTCTTGAAACAGGGTTTAAGATGGAAAAGTAACAGAAGCCCAAAGCAAACCTAAACTTGAACATTGTAACATGAAGGTCAGAATCTGACCCACTCCTAGTGGTCGGTAGAGGAACTGCAGTTTATATACATCATGGTCGGGGTCAGAGAAGGCAGTACCAGGGCCATCGGCCCAAAATTCAGGTCAGGGGTGACTGGCCCACTGTAACCCGGCCCGGCCCAGCAACACATCACTGCAGCTTCTCATCATCATCAGGCTGTTGCTTACTTTGGTTGTTAATTCTAGGTGACTTTCTTTGATCAGAGAGTCGATATAAAATGCTGCTGTAGTGATACAACCTTCGACAGAATTAGAGGAGTGCACGAGCGGGCACGCTCCTATTATCTCTGTTCCTCAATACCAATCTAGTGAGGCAAACTTCCCCGTCGTCCTTGGCTAATAAAGTCTTTCTGACGTCTGATTACAACTCCAGGACGCCGCTAAGGACATCTGAATGTTTCATTTTTGAGTAAATATTCAGCATCACGAAGTGAACGAAGTGAAGGATGAGGTGATGAGAGCGCCGCGGCGGAGCAAACAGAAAGGTTCGCTTCCAGAATAGAAGCCGTTCATTAAACATAAATGACGCCCATCTCCCTCTGGACACGGTGAGATGATGAAGATGCAGCTCAGCTCCTGCAGAACACCGGGAGGCTAAATGCATCTTCAGCTGCAGATGCAGCGAACGCCACATTTAACTCAGCTGCTGGAACCTGCAGCTGCATGGAGCTGCAGACTAGGGCTGGGCGGTATGGACTAAAAAATGTATCACGATAATTTCTGGCATTTATCCCGATAACAATAAAAATGACGATAAAAAAAATACCAATCCTTTTTAACTATAAATCTATCACCACATTCAGTCTTTGGAGCCCCCAAATCACTGCTCTAAAAGATACTAAATGCTACTAAACTACACCAATTAAACTGATTTAATAAAAACCAATTAAATGAGTTACACCTGTACTGCAAAACTGGAATGACTCAGATCCTCCATGTTTGTTACACAAACACGTATCAACGGTTCTTTCTTTCTTTCTTTCTTTCTTTCTTTCTTTCTTTCTTTCTTTCTCTTCTTTTCTTTCTTTTCTTTTCTTTCTTTCTTCTTTCTTCTTTCTTCTTCTTTCTTTCTTTCTTCTTTCTTCTTCCTTCTTCCTTTCTTCCTTCCTTCCTTCCTTCCTTCCTTCCTTCCTTCCTTCCCTTCCTTCCTTCCTTCCTTCCTTCCCTTCCTTCCTCCTTCCTTCCTTCGACTTACGTTGTGCTTGATTTAGCTACAGAACCATAAATCAGCTTTACACAAACCGTCATCAATGGGAATTATTTCATAATTTTATTATTATTTTTACCGTGAGATGACAAATTCTTACCGTGGGGAATTTCTTTGACGGTTTATCGTGAACGGTAAAATATCACCCATTCCTACTGCAGACGCGTTAAACCCTCATTGAAGTACTGTCAAACCGGGCGGCCGGCCGGAGGCCTGCGAGCATCAGTCTCACCATGAATGCAAATGTTGAGGTTTATAGTGATGCTTTCCATTGGCAGGAATGTGCTCGTGATGCCGTTGCCCCGGCGAGCTACCTCCGGGTGAAAGACGAGTAGTTTCCCACTCACATGACCGAGCCCGAGGACTCAAACCCCCTCCACACTCGGGATGTGACACACTATACAGAACAGGCTGCAGGACAGAAAGAAAACTCATGTTGCAGATCGTTTCCACGGCGAGGAGCTTTGCTCTTTGTGGGAAATTTGACTCATTTGCAATATAAATCAATGATGCAGCAGCCGGGAGATAGATGGTCTGCTCTCACTTAATAACGGGCTTCATTTCAGAATAAAAGTTGCTGGAGGACATTGTTCTTTGCAGTAATCTGATCAGCGAGTGGGTCTGCAGGCCAGGAATGAAGAATAGCCCCAGTTTCATGCTTTTGGGGCGACTTCTGTGAGAAATGGCAACTTGCTGTGAACATGTGTTCGTCCTGAAGGGAAAAACGTGCCTTTCCTCGATCTAACGCCTCTCTGAAGCAGAGAACACCAGTGTTATCTTTCTACTGTTTTTGAGCATTTAAAATGACTGACCTTTTTCTGTGAAAAAGTGACATGTTTTAATTTAATAAAGTTAATTTGTCCATTGCTTTACAATTTAATTTGCTAATTCTTTTTGTCGGACAAGAAATTTGTAGTTTTTTTAAATACCTGAGATGTTTCTGTGATTCCTTTCACCTTCATCACCGAAAACATCTGAAACATGTCAGGTATTTAAGACTAAACATTTCTTATCCAACAAAAAGAATTAGTAAATTAAAGTGACATGTTTTAAGTCCAATTTCATAGCTTTAGCCACAAGAAAATCAGAAAATTAGAATATTGTGATTTTCTGTAATGCAATTACAAAAACAAAAAATGTCATCCATTCTGGATTCATTCCAAATCAACTGAAATATTGCAAGACTTTTATTATTTTAATATTGCTGATCATGGCTTACAGCTTAAGAAAACTCAACTTCTGGGAATCTTAATCTTAAACTGTAAACCATAATCAGCAATATTAAAATAATAAAAGGCTTGCAATATTTCAGTTGATTTGTAATGAATCCAGAATGTATGATGTTTTTGTTTTTTTAATTGCATTACAGAAAATAAAGAACTTTATCACAATATTCTAATTTTCTGAGACAGTCCTGTATATATATATCAAAACCTTACAGTAATATAGAAGATCATCTGTAATTACATTTTCAATCATGTTTTACCTTCAGCTGCAACTCTGGTCAGACTTTATTGAGATGCTAAAATCTGCTAAATCAGGATGTTATTGTAGCTCGGCAGTTTTTTGACAGTTGTCTGGATGGTTGACTCAGGTGAGACGACGTCAGGTGTTTGACTGGAGCTGCCAATGTGGAGTCGAGGAGATCATTACATCAACAAAAACATCACAAATCCACCAGAGAAACAGCAAAAACTGTTTCCATGGTGACTAAAACCCCGATCACAACAAAGAAGGTAGACGTGCCACTGTTGACTTCTACAACCAGGATACATCTTCATGGACCTAATGAGAGTTTACAGTCAGATTTAGGCCACTGGGAACTAGGAATGGGTGATATTTTACCGTTCACGATAAACCGTCAAAAGAATTCCCCACGGTAAGAATTTGTATCTCACGGTAAAAACGTAAAAAGCTGATTTATGGTTCTGTGTTGAATCCACAAAGAAGGATGGAAGGAAATGAGCCAGAAAGAAAGGAAGAAAGAAAAAAAGAAAGAAAGAAAGAAAGAAAGAAAGAAAGAAAGAAAGAAATGAGCCTGAAAGTAAGAAAGAAATGAGCCTGAAAGAAAGAAAGAAAGAAAGAAAGAAAGAAAGAAAGAAAGAAAGAAAGAAAGAAAGAAAGAAAGAAAGAAAGAAAGAAAGAAAGAAAGAAAGAAAGAAGAAAGAAAGAGGTGGGTGAAAATGTAGTGGGGGAAGCTTAGGTCTATACTACTATTGTAATTATTATGTATATTTGATGTATTTACCCATTGTGTGCTTCTCTTGTCGCAAATCTAATCACCCCCTTGGGGACAAATAAAGTCATTGATTGATTGATTGATTGAGAAGAAGAAAGAAGAAAGAGAAGAAGAAAGAAAGAAAGAAAGAAAGAAGAAAGAAAGAAAGAAAGAAAGAAAGAAAAGAAAGAAAGAAAGAAAGAAAGAAAGAAAGAATGATCTGAAAGAAAAAAGGAGAAGAAAGAAAGAAAGAAAGAAAGAAAGAAAGAAAGAAAGAAAGAAAGAAAGAAGAAAGAAATGATCCTGAAAGAAAAAGGAAGAAAGAAGAAGAAAGAAGAAGAAAGAAAGAAAGAAAGAAAGAAAGAAAGAAAGAAAGAAATGATCCTGAAAGAAAAAGAAGAAAGAAAGAAGAAAGAAAAGAAAGAAAGAAAGAAAGAAAGAAAGAAAGAAAGAAAGAAAGAAAGAAAGAAAGAAAGAAAGAAATGATCCTGAAAGAAAAAGGAGAAAGAAGAAAGAAAGAAAGAAAGAAAGAAAGAAAGAAAGAAAGAAAGAAAGAAAGAAAGAAAGAAAGAAAGAAAGAAAGAAAGAAAGAAAGAAAGAAAGAAAGAAAGAAAGAAAGAAGAAAGAAAGAAAGATAAATTCCGTTGATGAGGTTTTTGTGTAACAAACATGGCGATCTGAGAGCGAGATAGATTTATAGTTAAAAAGATGGAGTTGAATTTATTTTTTTTTATCGTCATTTTTATCGTTATCGGGATAAATGCCAGAAATGATCGTGATACATTTTTTAGTCTATACCGCCCATCCCTACTGGGAACCTTCAAGAATAGGAGACCCGGTTCAGACTGACCTCCTTCTGGGAGGAGATGAACCAAACCACACCTTTATCAGAATGACAGAGAGAAATGTCTGGAGAGCAAGAGAACATCTAGCGACCCGAGACTTGACCTTGAGACATGAAGCTGGTCTTACCATCATGAGTTCGCGCTGGAAGGACTTCCTGTCCTTGTTCTCCATGTTGATGCACTCCTCTTTCAGCTTCTCCAGGACCGACGCAACCTTCTCCGGTTCGTTGTCCAGCTCGGCCCGGCAGAAATAATTCAATGGCAAATTCCGTATCCGAGGGCGTCGGCAAACGCCCTCCAGTTGCCCACGTTCTCCATCAACACCGTCCTCACCGTTGCGTAGATGTAGGTGAAAAACTTGCAAGGCTTGAGGATCTGATCCAGCAGCATGGTGGTGGTCAGGTCCGGCCCGCACCAGTAGATGGGCTTGACCTTCCCCAGAACCAGAACATTCTTGGCGTGAACCAGCCCCATCTTCCCCTGGTAGAATCCGATGTACCACTCTTTGGTGCGCAGTTGTCCCCGTAGCTTGATCTTCTCCTCGCTGAGCAGAGCGATCACGTCCCCCTTCTTGTACTCCAGCAGGTAGGTGTTCTTGTTCTGCCGGATCACCGTCTTTATCAGTTTGCCAAATTTGAGGTTGGTAATACCCCGGTCCTGGAACTTGGGGTATTTTGAGGTAATAGCCAGCGGCGACAGAACAATTTTATCCACCTCCCTCTTCTTGAGAAACCTCCTCTGGCCGGTGATCCTGGCGCAGGTCTTGGGCGGCGGTTGTGGGGTCTGGACGCAGAACTGGGTGAGGATGCAGCCCAGCGCGTCCTTCACCTGCACCCTGAGGGTGAAATCTGCCATGTTGCTGGTGTTGTGTGACGTGATGACGAACAGCAGCTGCTGACTTTCCCCAGCTTCACCTGGAAGCCCTGGATCAGCCCGGCGCCCTCGCCGGCCTTCACCTGTAGTGGGACATGTTGGAGTACAGCCCCACCTGCAGGTCCTGGGGGACCCCAACGCAAACTGGTGCTTCCCCCACAGGTGGAGGGCCACCGGCGGGGGGGCCGGCTCGGCCACCGGGGGGGCCGCCTCGGCCACCAGCAGGGTTTTGGGCGTGCAGTCGTGCCCAAACATGGCTACGACGGCCTTGAAGGAGGGGTGGATGTGCTTGGGGCCGTACACGCCCAGAGTCACCTTCCTGTGCACGTGCTCCCAGACGCTGGTGTGGGGGCCGGCGTGCTGCGCCTGCACCACCACGGCGATGTACATGCACGGCTCCAGGCTGTCCAGCTGCACCTGCACCGTGTCCTTGTACAGGTACGCGCTGGGGATGGGAGTGTACGGCCCTTCCTTGCAGTCGCTGCGGACGCAGAGCACCTGGGCGGTGTGGTAGCTGTCCGCCCTCACCGCCACCGCCACCTTCATCTCCAGCGTGACGAAGGACTTGGTCTCCATGTTGCTGAGCTTGATCTCCACCACGGGGCTGACGGTGGAGCAGCGGTCTCCGTTGAGCTCCAGGGGGGGGTCCAGCAGGGCTTTCATGGACACCTGCTGGTGGTCTCCCGGGCCCACGTGGCCCTCGGGACGTGGACGCTGATGTGGGTGTCTGGGAGCTGCACCACCCCCCCGTTACTGTCCAGCCTGCAGACGATGTTGGTCTCCACCGGCTGCGTCTGGCCCCAGCCGGGACTCTGGCCCAGGGAGTGGAGGTCGTGGCAGGACCGGGCCAGCTTCCTGTGGTTCAGCCAGGCCGTCCTGAAGTCCTCCCTGCTCTGGAACTGCTCCGGCGAGGGGGCCTTGAGGCCCGTGAAGAACCCAGACGGGGGGGAGACAGGGTTTGATTGCGCCTGCAGGACGGACAGTTCGGACAAACTATGGGAACGTTTACTCTTAGAAAAGGGATGATCTCTCTGAAAGATAGCGGCGACTTCTCGGTTGGGTGCTGGAGGGGTCGGTGAGGTTGGCAGCTGCTGGAGCCGTTGACCATGACGGCACTCGTGTCCGACGACGGGGAGGCCAGAGCGTCCAGGTGGATGAGATCCGTGGAGGTCCTGGCGCTCACATCTTGGTAGTTCTGATCCAGCTGACAGCTGAAGGGGTTGTTGTAAAACGTGGACGGCTTCAGGCTCATCCCCGTCCACTCGCCCAGACCTCCAAACTCCCTGGACCCGTCCTCGTAGCCCTCGCCAATGCTGTCGATCATCCCGCTGTCGCTCAGCGAAGAGTTCCTGAAGTTGAGGGGCTGCACGTAGGCGCCGGGATGTAGCCCATCTCCGTGTTGTTGTGGGCGTACCACCACTCCCCGCCCGACGTGTCCAGCACGTACAGACGGTCTCCCTTGGAGAACCGGAGCGTGGTGAAGCTGCTGGGGCAGTAGTCCTTGATGGCCACCACCTCCTGCGCCGCTCCGTAGGACGCCTGGGTGTCCAGCTTTAAGGCACTGGGAGAAGGCACTGGGGACGAAGGAGAGCACCGAGTCAGTCATGAGGGAAAAGTATTATCTCTGATTACCAGAGGTGTCAAGTAACAAAGTACAAATACTTCGTTACCTTACTTAAGTAGAAATTTTGGTTATCTATACTTCACTGGAGTAATTATTTTTCAGACAACTTTTTACTTTTACTCCTTACATTTTCACGCAATTATCTGTACTTTTTACTCCTTACATTTTAAAAACAGCCTCGTTACTCTATTTCATTTCTGCCTTTAAAAAAAACTATCCAGTTAAATTGCTCCATCCGGATAGAGTGAATTTGGTTGTGGTTGTTTCAGATGTTCTTGTCCAGTTTTGTTCTTACAATCCGTTCCCTCAGATTCCTGCAACTAAACTTGGATGTACATTCCAATAAGGTTAGGATAAATGATAACATGCCTCTGAAGTTTGACTTTTTGCACCATTACAATACTTATAGGCAACTAGTCATCATATCTCCTGCTCTCTGAAACACATGTTAATGCTCAATAGTACACATATATGCTTCTTTAATATATTTGCATTATACTAAGATACCTTCATTTTCAATGGCTTTTGTCCTTAATGGCTTTTTTCCCCCTTACATTACTTTTACTTTTATACTTTAAGTAGTTTTGAACCAGTACTTTTATACTTTTACTTGAATAAAAAACTTGAGTTGATACTTCAACTTCTACAGGAGTATTTTTAAACTCTAGTATCTATACTTCTACCTGAGTAATGGATGTGAATACTGGAAGACACCTCTGCTGATTACCCACAATGCTTCAGTTTACACAGAGATTTGGGCCCAAATGGGTTCATGGTGGATATAAAAGGTCTACACACCCGTATAGTACAAAATAAAGATAAGTTCGGTCTTTTAAATACAACATTCAAACTAATACATGATTCAAACAAATTCATAATTGCGAATATCTTAAATTAACTACAAAACACAACTTGAATCTAACCACCCTTTCTAACTAGATTTATTTCAACCTTTTAATGCTTCACAAATGAAATAACACCTAAACAAATACTTTTGTATATTTGAAGTGTTGATTATATATTGACATAAAAAAGACTTTTCAACCATTTCTGAATAATTATTTTTCCTATCATTATAAATTCTTACGCAAATTTGTGTATTTTTTATTTAGTTGTTTATATTTTAATAATTTTCTGGTTTGTATTAAACGGCTCAAAGGCGTCTGGCATTTATAGACTTTAGTTTTGTACCAAAATATCTCCGTGTTTGGAATATAATATGTAATATTTTCTCCTTCTGCGGTCCAGGTTCTGACAGGGCTCGGTCCCTCGTCCTCTCCTGACTCGTACCTTTCATCAGCTGCTTCTCGCCGTTTCCTTGGCAACTGCTTTCGGCCATAACAGCCGAGAACAACCCCGAGCATTTAGGTGAATACCAGAGTGACCCGGTTCTAATCAGAACCACGTCAGCTGACAGAAGTTTCTGATCTGAACCCTGACAGCACTCAGTCTTCATTATGAGAGGATGTTGTAGCTTTAAAAATTCAATTCAATTCAATTTTATTTATATAGCGTCTAATATAACAAAAGTCGTCTCCAGACGCTTTCCAGAGACCCAGAACATGAACATAAACCCCCGAGCAATTATTACATAAACAATGTTAAATGCTTTATAAATGTATATAATATTCACAATTATCTTAAAAGTACAACAATTCATATATTTGTATTCTTTACACTTAAAAAAAAGCAATTTCTTTATGTTTGTGTCGACATTTTATGTCCACTGTAAGCACCCCCCCCCCCTCCATAACATAAACATAAAAACCCTTTTCATCTAAAATCAAGTATAACTTTGTTTCAAGTATATTTAAACGAATGAGCAGCATAATTTCCTATTTTTAGTCCGGCTCATTAGTGAAATGGGGCAAATAAACAAAGCTGCAACCGAGTGAAAGAAGGAGGAAAGAGCTTCACTTGCAAGTCCACCGTTCGGCTCCAGAAAGATACAAAGTTGTTATCCAGCTTCATTTCTCCTTCACATCTATAATTAGGCAAAGCAACATTTTCTAACATTGCGGCGAGGCTGGGCTGAAACACTGACCTTTGACATCGCTGAGACTGGCGCCGGCGACTCCTTCGCTCAGGTCGACCAGCGTCCCCTCAGACCTGCAGCGAGGGAGGAGGTGGTTGTTGTTCCCTCGGATGATTCGGTGGGCAGCCATCGCCGCTACTCACCAAGAACGCCGGCTCATCGGCGGCTTCTTATCTGCACCTGAGACACATCACACAAACAGACGGCATGATGGGAGGAAACAACCCGCCACAACCTCAAAACTGCAGAAAATACAGTTGCAAGAGTTTTTACTGAATCAATGGAGGGAAGAGAGAGCAATCATTTAGAGGAAGAACAATCGAAAAGTAAAGACATGAAACCCAGGAGATTTATACTCTGATGCAGGAGATGGTAAATTAATGCACAAGTGACATCTGCAAGCGATCATTTATATGTATTTTTAATGCTTACTTGCAGATGCATTGATGCAACATTACTGATTAGTTAAAGAGGTCTGCTGGAAAACACTTTGGAGACGTCTCATTATCATCATCCAACTTCCATCTTTGCCCCCAGAAAAGACAAAGCACCTCAGATTAAGCACCTTTTCCCCCCTTGTTGATATAAATTCACTAAATTAATTCAGAAATTGCCGTCTGTCGTCACACCGGCAGAATCAAAACCTCCCGTACGAGCCGTGATCCCGCCGAGGATCTTAATCTGATTAGAGACCGAGCGACACATTGTTCTGCCCCAAAACGCCGCGAGTGCCTTCATTATTCCCGCAGGACGCGGCGAGGGCGGCATTTGTGTGTTCACACACTAATGATGCCATTTTAATCTGATTACGGCGCCACGGACTGCAGGAGGATGTGTGGAAATGCCTTTCGGTGATGAACGGCGTTAATTTGTGCAGATGCAGGATTTTCATTCGCTTGCAGGTGTTTGTTTTCAGATAAATCCACAAATTAGCCGTTATTATCAGGGTTATACATACGCTCCTCAGAGAACAGTTTGGAATAAAGAGATAAAGTATTTAAGTTCCTGTGAGACCTCATTATTCTGCATTTAATTAAGAAAATACTTTTTTGGGAGGAAACAGATGGTTTGAACTATAATATGAATCCCTGTTGTTGCCACAGAAAAGTGTCCTCCCACTCGTCCTACAGCTTCAACTTCTGACTTTAATGTGTGTTAGAAGTTAATATTCACCGTCCAAAGAAGAAAAAATGAATAAAAGTTATTATGAGCTCTCTCTGAAGGTCTTTAAAGATCTTGTATGAGAAGATGCTGATCCAAAAGGAGCACACTTTGGTGCTTTTATTGATTTCTCTGTCTGGTTTTTCCTCAAAAGTTCAGTCGGTGGAGGAGCAGCAAACAGACGCAGAGGAAGATGATGCTGGTTCGCCATTTGTTCATCTGAGCGCTCCTCTGAGCCAACATTTCATTTTCTTGCACTCATCAATAAAACATCTCCCCCCCAGGAGGAAATGGGAGCTGTGATCAATATCCAGCCGGCAGACAAAGATGTGGCTGGAGGCGCGGAGCTGCTGGCTGGTGGAGGCGCAGCAGGAGGTTGGCTGGTGCCGGTGATCCCCTTGGAAGCTGCTGAAGGACTCCACGGAGGAAACCCACGACCCCCCGAGAAGAATCGGGAACACGGACTACTTTTACTCCTGTTCTACATCACATGAGCAGAGAAGTTTCCATCACAGAGGAAGGAGACATTTTTAAAAAAGGCAGCTTTCAGCAGCTCTGCAGCAAACTGCTGGAGGGCTTGTGGGTGAGGAGTCCTCAAAGCTGCAAACAGAGCCTGCTCTCAGAGTCGCTGCGTTGTGAACTCATTTCAGTCAGACTGAGAGCCGAGGAGGGCGAGCGCGTCGGGGAGCCGGGAGTTTAATTAGCCCAGCGTCGGTCGCTGCTAATCCCCGGATGAATGTTGCTGTAATAACCGTCTCAAGCAGCCGTAAGCTGGAGGAGAGTTCATCATTTCTCCATCGCAGCTGTTCAAAATGAGCAGATTACAGGGGAGAGAATGAGACATCTGCACACTGGAAACCTTAAACCTCTCAGATAGTGGCAAATGTCTCAGTTTAATTTAAACCCACTGATAAATTTACCCTGCAAGCAGGCAATAATCCCAGATCAAAGCAGGCGGCAGAAGAGTGAAACCGCTTCTCACTATGCTTCCTTCTTCTGCAAAACATCCTGAAAAACCCTTCAAAGATCCTTGGAAACATCTGACGGAAACTAAACACCTGGATTAAAACTCACAAAACCACCTCCTTCAAGCCGGTCTTTCCAAATAATTGATTTTGGTTATCCAGTTCTTCTTATACAGTCTATGGTCCGACTGGAGCATCTGCAGCATCTGTAGCATCTGCAGCATTTGCAGCATCTGTAGCATCTGCAGCATCTGCAGCATCTGCAGCATCTGCAGCATCTGCAGCATCTGCAGCAGCATCTGCAGCATCTGCAGCATCTGCAGCATCTGCAGCATCGCAGCTCTGAAGCTCCACGAGAACAGGTGAAGAAATGAGTGTGAGCACGGGGTAAAGACGTCCTTGGACGTGTCAACTCCGACATAACTTTAATTAAAGATGTTGGAGGACTATGTTCTCCTCTAATGAGCAGTTTCACCTCAGGAGCCCTCTAGAGGAGCATGATGACGTTTCAATTACCAACGATGTTGTAAAGATTCGGGAAGTGAGAAGTCCTGGAGAACAGCGTCCAGCGCAGAAGACGTGCAAAATATCTGCTGCTTTAAGAAAAAGAGGGGAAAAAAGTACTTTTTTTAAACTTTTGTTTTCGGCTGAAGGTAAAATCACAAACTGGCCACGGTGACTGACCTTAAAAATAATAAAGGTCACCTGATTCAGAGCCTGTAAACTCCTCAAAAGGTTTTCAAACGTACACTTCATGATTTTCTTTAGGTTGACACTTATTGTCACCATGCTAGCTCCGACGCTGAAATACTGGATTTATTAAGAGGTTATTATGAGGTTCCAGATAAATTAAGTGTCACTGAGGAGCTGCAGACCTAAAACCTAAATCCACGCTACAGATACATTTAATCCTATGAAGGCAGTAATATACAACTACACGTCCACACAAAACCTAAAGTCAGAGGAGGCTGTAGAAGACCCCCCTGGAAACGGGTTTAAACTAAACTCTGAGAGCAGCTGCTCCACCCAGGACCTCGGGGGCGACTGGCCGGCCTGTTTTAGACGTTTACCTGCTCCAACACACCTGGCTCACACCACGGGTCACCAACAGACCTGCACACCTCGCTGAGGAGCTGATGGGATCCATCCGTCTGAATCAGGTGTGTTGGAGCAGAAAGACAGAGCAGTCCAGGGGTTCCTGAGGACCTGGGCTGAAAAACACTGCATTAGAAACATTTTAGATGAATTTTATCTTGAAAATCCACTTGAAATATTTTGTTTTGTTTATCAAATCTGCAGAGAAACCAGCTCATGTGAGCATGAACACTCATTTTTATTTATGTTCCTGCATTTCCATCACATATATTTCCTATTCACAGCTTCAGTTTGGAAAATTTTAAGAGTAAAATACAAAACATCTCTATAAAGATTTGCCACATTATATTTAAATATATTGTGACCGTATCCACCATTATTTTATTTTTCATATCGAGCTCAGACTGGCTGATGTGACAGATGTTCACCACGTCACCAGTTTCAACACATCACCAGAAAAGTGGTGAGGTGAAAGTCAGAGCTGGAAGTGGAAGAAGACAAGAAACCAGGGGGGTAAGGAAAAGATGAAGAGAATAAGCATGATAAAAACATGAAAAGGGGAAGAAGAGCAAGAGATCAGACAGAACGAAAGCTTCTGGGACCGAAGAGTTGAAGAGGGGAAATTTTATAGTTAAAGCAGAAAAGTTGGAGGAAAGACAGAAGATGAGAACGAGAGAAAGAAAAGAAAAGCATCCAGCAGTACTCGGGAGGAAAGATGAAGAGAGGGGTGAGGAAAAAGACGGGGTGTGCAGAGAGGAAGAGGAGGCTGAGAAGAGATAAAGATGACAACAGTCCTCCTAAAGCTTGTGTGTGAGACAGAGAGGATTTTCAGCTTATCAGATGACCTTATTGGCAGAGCCGAGGGTGCTCGAGGAGAGGGAGCCCACACTCCCACACACTCCTCAGCTTTTCCTTCACCTTTGTCAGATTTATCAAAAACAGTGAACGAGAATAAAGATAGGAAAGTCTTTAACAAATATTGTAGGGCCAGTGTATTCATCTTATCTAATCATGATGCATAAATAATGCATGCCATACCACTACAGAACTGACAGAATATTCTAAGAAATAAAGATAAAGTCCCAGCGTTTGATACTGTAACTACAAACTCACTGTACAGCAGCAGAAACAGAAATAACACATCAAAGCACCAATGACACATTTATCTCCAAAACGCCATCAATATTTCCCACGTGAGTGAAGCCGAATTTATCCCTACACATTGTTTTCGTGAATTATAATCAAAATGCGGAACTTGACAGCTCAAAAGTTAAGCAAAAGTAGTAAAGTATTAATACGGCTGGAATGTGAACTGACCTCTGACGGGAAGCCGGAGCGCTCGGGGAAGTCGGGAGGAGGTGATGGAGAGCAGCTGATGGACAGCCCGTAACTGCTCTTTATCCCGCGGACCTCAAAATTCACATGATAAATACTCGAAACGCAAATAAAATACATGAGTAGAATTCCCCTTTTCGGTCTTGGAAGTTTTGAACATGGATCATTTCAGCTGCGTCCTGTTTGCCGACCGTCTTCGCTCCGGTCTGAAGAGAAGTGAGGTGCGCTGCGGAGGGGGCGGGGCCAACGCGGCTGGGGGCGGGGCCAACAAGGCGGAGCCACCGCGGAGGGGGCGGGGCCACCGCGGCTGGGGGCGGGGCCAACGCGGCGGAGCCACCGCGGAGGGGGCGGGGCCAACGCGGCGGAGGCCCTTTATTATGTCTATGGTGGGGGCAACGCGGATGGGGCGGGGCCAACGCGACTGGGGGCGGGGCCAGCGCGGCCACGCCCCCTATATATATCTATACGCCCCCCCACGTTCTACATCCATGGGCCACGCACGTAAGAGAAAACAACTGAATTTGCGTTATCGGCTTGTACGGCTGTACAAAATTATTGCACACTAAGTGCTTCTAATCAACAATAAAACTTGTCAAAAACAATCAGAAGATGAGTCACTCCTGGTTACTGGCAGTACGTACCAGGCAGAAAGGCAAGGCAAGTTTATTTGTAACACATAATTCAACACAAGATAATTCAAAGTGCTTTACATCAACATTCAGAGCAGCATTACACAATTAAACAGTAAATAACAAATAAAATGATAAGAAAAGAGGTAAAATAATAAAAAGCACAAGTTGTTAAAAAGTAAGGGCAGTAGAGTATAGAATCAGAATCAAGTAGTTTAACACACACAAGGAATTTGTTGTGGTGATTGGTGCAATACAAAAGAACAAATAATAAAAGAAAAAATGTACAACATGTTGGTTTTAAAGTGCCGGAGTAATGAGTCTGTACAGAGGTGACCCAGGATGTGCGTTACTGTGACGCATTAGGTCAGAATCAGAATCAGAACTATGTTAATTTGGCCAAGTCAGGTCAAACAAGACAGGGGGAAGAAAGTGTCTCTGTGTGTGGAGGTTTTGGCGTACAGAAGTGGGTAGAGTGAGGTAGAGTGGGGTGGGGGGACAGTCTGTGGTCCGGGGCCTTGTTGACGAGGACAGCTGCAAACGGGAAGAAACAGTTTTTATGGCGTGAGGTTTTGGTCCTGATGGAGCGCGGTCTCCTGCCAGAGGGAAGAGTCTGGAACAGTTTGTGTCCGGGGTGGGAGGGTCTGCCATCTTTCCTGCACGCTTCAGGGTCCTGGAGGCCTGCAGGTAAGTATTTAATTTAAGAGTACGCTTCAGTAAACAGTAATGTTTTTAGGCCTGATTTAAAGGATCTACAGTTGCAGCAGACCTCAGGTCTACAGGAAGTTTGTTCCACTGGTGAGGAGCAGAATAACTGAACGCTGCCTCACCTTGCTTGGTTCTGGTTCTGGAACCACAACAAACCAGATCCAGATGAACTTCAGGGGTCTGGGAGCTTCATAGGAACTAACAGATCCAGATGAAGCTCAGGGGTCTGGGAGCTTCATAGGAACTAACAGATCCAGATGAAGCTCAGGGGTCTGGGAGCTTCATAGGAACTAACAGATCCAGATGAAGCTCAGGGGTCTGGGAGCTTCATAGGAACTAACAGATCCAGATGAAGCTCAGGGGTCTGGGAGCTTCATAGGAACTAACAGATCCAGATGAACCTCAGGGGTCTGGGAGCTTCATAGGAACTAACAGATCCAGATGAAGCTCAGGGGTCTGGGAGCTTCATAGGAACTAACAGATCCAGCATGTATTTTGGTCCAAGACCATTCAGGTCTTTGTAGACCAGCAGGAAGATTTTAAACTCTGTCTAGAAATGTTCCTGAGATGAGGCTGAGAGGAAGAAAAAGGGGCGGGGCTACAGCTGGACACAGGTGCAACACCTGAGGGCAGGTGATCCTCCACGCAGAAGAGAAACCAAGACGTACAGACACCTGAGATGAGAAGGGAGGCGGATATGACAAGTGAAACTTGAGATGATCAAGAAGGAACAAGACAAGACCCACTGCAGGTCCTACTATAGGGAGTTAAACTGCAATATGTAACAGAAGTACAAACTCTAATAAAAAGACTAAATACAAATGAGAAATCAGAGTTAAAGTGATCAGATTAAAAAAAACAAGATGTTGAATTATGGGATTAAAGTGAATTTAAATATAAATCCTTCATCAAATCTAAATCATAACAAGTGTTTGACTTACATTGACAAGGAAAATAATAGACTATGTGATCTCAAACTGTAAAATGCTGCATAAACAAAGTTGTTTTGAAGAATCGAGAAGGAAATTTGACAAAAAACAAAAGCTCTGAGATATACAATACTGAGCAGTAACGTTAACTATTAAATACACACCAGACTCAGAGATGAACATGACATAAACACACTACGACCTTTATCGAGAAGCTGCCTCACATATTTACGTAACTTATGAGCTTCTGCAAAATCACAGCATTTAAAAAAAGGACTTTTAAACAGATTCATCAGATTCAAGTCATTTTAAAAGCTAAAATAAATAAAAATAAACACGTATGAATGAAAACCTCTGCCAATTATATTGTTGAGTCCAAATTCTGCTCTTTTATTTTCCAGTTAAAAGCCAAATCTGATTGTCTGAAAAGAAAAAGATGGACATGTTAGTTTTTTCTTCTTGGATGGATAAATAGTCTTTATAACTCGAAAATGAATTTCTTCTTCAGTTTTGGATGAAATTGGATCAGAAAGAGATTGAGTCAGAAAGTTTGGGTTATAATAATTATTTTTTTAATCCTTTTATTTCAGTTGAGATGGAAAATACTGTTTGGATTGGAGTGTCCTTACGAAGTCTCTTCAAAGCCTTTGAACAACTTTTTTTACTATTTAAATGTTCTCTTTTATTTATCTCCTTTGAAATCATTTATTCCTAAGTATATGACTTCATTCTAAACTGGGATGTTAGAACAATTGTGGATGATCATGAACTGTAAGAAGTTCACACTTTTTTATATTTCAATTCAAACCAGAAGCTTCAGAAAATGTTTGAATCACAGATAACATTGCAAATTCCTTATTGTATCATCTGCCAACTGCCCTATAATCAATAGACTTCCTATCACACTTAAAGGTTGTATATTTAGGTTTGGTTTAATCCATAATACTAATGAAAATAAAGCCTTGTTAACTCAACTGTTAACAGTACGATAAAGAGATAAAATAGTTTTTCTTCAAATCTAAAATGATCTAAAGCTTCCAGTAAGAGACTGTTCAACCATATCAAATATAAAACAAGGGTTTCCTGAAGATTGTTTTTGTAAGTGCTGTCATTTAAAAAGCAGCTCAGGCAGAAAATTACAGCAAGAAGTGGAGAGAATTTTAAAAGCCTTGTTTTTACAAGATTTGTTAACTTGTAAATAGATTAAATAGTTAGATCTCAACATTACATTTTGAACCCTAATGTTAAATCTATTACTTTTAAATGTAAATATTTCCAATGAAACTAAATATTTAGCTGATATGCAAATTGTCACTGGAGCTCAGGCTTAGTTAACCAGATAAAAGATTAAAACCAATTTGATGGGAGAAATGAACACATGGACAGACATTATCATGGTGATAACTACCTAAAATAACAAAAAGTGTTTTAGTGTATTTCAGGAGAAGACAGAGGTGACAGATGCAGCAGCTCCACCATCAAGAAGAAGGAGCTCTAAAAAATCAGAACAAGCAGCGCAGAGACGATATAGAAAGTGGAGGAAACTGGTGGAAGTGGTAACTGGAGCACTTGGAGCTGTGACAGTCCAACTGGGAGAAGAACTGGGAACAACATTAAGAGATCTTTCTAACAGCAGGATTAATGAAGCTGCTCAGACTCCGGTCAGGGACCTGAGTTTGCAGCGTGGTGGGCGTCGTGTGGGACCATTTTTAAACTGGTTAGATATAATAACACCCTTATTAAAAAACTTAACAATCAAAATCAAAATCACAGAAAAAACAGAACAGTAAGACAAAGACAAAAGTTAATGAATAAAATCTAAACTATGGTATAAAAATTGTATAAAAAACCTTCAACCATGATTCGTCTCATCAGGTCGACTTTGAGATGTCCAGGTAAATTAAATTTACGACATACGAAAGAAATCAAAATCTGAATCAACTATGTTCACCAGGTTTGTGCAAACAAGTGATGAATTTGACTTTATCTCCCTAGATTTAGTTATAATTAAAATTAGATTAAATTAAAAACCAGACAAAGTCATGTGAAAGTTTATTGTTCGTGCAACCTGTGTTCAACAATGAATTAAATTAAGCTGGATGTTGTTTTGTCCACAAACGCTAAATAAAAGCTGGTAATAGAAGCAATTACTGCCTCTGGAGTCAGTAATGACGGGAGCTGAATGTGCGTTTCCATAAATAACGCTGAAGGGTTAATGACGCGTGCGCTGGGCCGCCCTCCACTAACGAGTCCCGGTTCATTAAGGTGATTAAAGGCAAACTACAACCCCTCTGTGGCTGCCGCTCAGGAGACAGGACTTCACAAACACTCCCATTTATTACTTTTGATGAGTAAGTTTGATGTTTTATGAATAATGAGACTGCACCTCTGGGGACAATAGTTTCACCTTTAATGACCTTTACAAGGTTTTTAAAAAAGGGAACAAAAGACAAGATTCTTCAGTCTTTATTCTAAATACTAAGATGGAGAAAAAGGCTGTCATCAATAATCTGATTGCTAAAGACTCCTTCCTGTTTTATTTTGTGAATCTGAACTACTAATAAACTTCTCTCTCTGTACCTGCAGCTTCAACCTTAAGTAATACTTTTACGAGACGAGAGAGAGACAAGTTTAACGGGAGAAAAAAAGCGTCTGTTTTCTATAATGGACTCCAGCAGAGTCACACTGGTCCTCCAACCGAAATATGAATAAAACGAAGACTGTTTCCTGTTTTATTACAAGACCGGGTTGTGACACTCATCAAGAAGGACTTTTCAAAAGCAAACGAGCAGTTGTGGTTTAGTTTACAGGTTGGTCCACAGGAGGTCCTACCCAGTACTCGAGTTGTATAAAAATAATCAGGGGGGGTGGTGGATTTTATCATATGGGGACAGATAATTTGTGCTGATTACAAATAATATAATATATTACAAATAATAGCAGTGACCAAAACAGCTGCAGAAATACTGCAGGAATGACATAGCAGCAGTTAAATGCAGCCTTCTGTAAGCTTTAAATATCCACTGGACTTACATCAAATACATCAAAACACAACAATAAAAAACACTTTTCTGAACTTATCAATATGACTCTGTCCTTCACAGGATAAGTAACATGGATCACTGCAAAAACTCACAATCTTTACAAGAATATTTGTCTTATTTCTAGTTAAAATGTCTCATTTTAGTAAAAAAAATCTCATTACACTTAAAACAAGACTCATCACTGGAAAAAACAACAATTTTCACCTGTTTCAAGTAGATTTTCACTTGAAATAAGTAGAAAAATCTGCCAGTGGAACAAGATTTTTTTGCTTGTAATGAGAAGATAAATCTTGTCCCATTGGCAGATTTTTCTACTTATTTCAAGTGAAAATTTACTTGAAGCAGGTGAAAATTGTCAAAATAGTTATTTTTCTGGTGATGACTCTAAATGTGGAAATAGCAGTAAAACCACATTCATTGATGAAATGACATAAGGGATGGAAAGGGGGGATGGCAGTTTTACAGGGGGGATGATTTGGACCGTTTTTATTTCGGGGGGGGGGGGGGTGCCGTCCCCCCTCATCCCCCCTCAACTCCAGAACTGGACCGGCAGGTTAATAAACTGAAACCTTATAGGGAGAAAAGACGTCGGGAGATTACGTACGTGGGGATCTTTTTTCATGTGGTGTCAGATTTACAATTTTGCACCTTGTTTGTTGACCTTTGACCCAAACATGACCCAAAACTATGAACTCAATGAAATCAGTGTTAATGATCATCTTTGACACGTCCAACACTGATTTAAACAAACAACAATGCTCGTCCCTCCTCCATGAATTATATGCAACATGTCTCGTATGTCTCGTAAGCTTTTTTTTCCCTAAAAGTGGCAACAACTTAAACTGGCTTTTAAAGATTGAAAAATGTAATGTTATTAAACATTTGTTAGGTTTGACCAGAAGTGAAGTGGTTTAACCTTTACGTCCCACCTCGTTCTCAGGCTTCTGCCCTCAAGTCACACGAGCCCCCTGTACAGGGGAATCTGGTAACTAGGGGTTAAAAAGTTTATGCAGAACAATTACTGAATTTAATAATTGATTGTGTGTTGTTTTTTGTTGTTGTTTTTGTTCATTTTAAGGCCTGAGGTTTTCCAGAGGCGTAAACTGGAGGGATCCACACAAGATAAATATGAGACATTTTGAAGTAAATGCAATAAAGGTAGATTTAGAGGTATATTTATTTTAAACTATCTTGGAAATATTTTGAAATTAAGTCAAAAGGATGTTAAAGCAGCACAATGTAACTTTTCCACCTTAATCTAATATTTCATCATTAGATCCTGGAACTTCCAACAGGTTTAATGAACCTCTGTCATGGTCTGAGGGGTCTGTATCTCCTTCACTGGCACTATGTAACTTTGAGGAGCATGGTAGGAACCCTGCCACACCACTGTTTAAGCACTACCGCTTTTGTCCAAAGGAGCCGCCAAACTCAACAAAAGCTGAAAGTTACATTGTGCTGCTTTAAAACCCAAAAATAAAGCAAAATATGATTTTTCATCATATTCTGTATATAACTGCCAGTCAGAGCATCTCCAGTGCTGGTACCTGCTCTCAGGTGCATGTTGGCTGACTGGATTGTTGGTTCAGGAAAGAATAATGACATTACTTTAGTCAAAATGCATCAGTGGTTTCTGCTCTGGACCAAACAGACGAACTGTCGTCCCAAACCCACTGCCACACACATGCGTTGGTTCTGACGTGTTCCTGCTGAAATGTTCTGTTTGAGGGCCCTGG
Organism: Cololabis saira; assembly: GCF_033807715.1. Taxonomy (NCBI): domain Eukaryota; kingdom Metazoa; phylum Chordata; class Actinopteri; order Beloniformes; family Belonidae; genus Cololabis; species Cololabis saira. Next base: position 701,000 of record NC_084610.1, on the reverse strand, counting down.
TGGTGCGATGTAGAATAAAGGAAACAACCTGACGATCACAGATGGAAACTGGAGCAGAACAGCGCTTTGCGGCGCTTTCATTCCCACTTTGCATTTCACAGCTCCGTCACATCCTTAAATTTGTGGGATTTCAGAAAGCATCTCTTTCTATGACCAATGCTGCGGCGGCTTCAAAGGTGAGAGGGGGTGATTTATCCCACCGCCCACCGCCGGCTCTCTGATTCCGCTCCGTCAGGGGCCCCGGGCGACGTGATGGATATCTGCGGGGCCGGTTATGAAGTGACGGGAGATAAATGAAGGCCGGAGTCACCTTGGAGCATTTCTCAAACATTTCCAGCCTCTTGGCTGAGGAGAGCCGCAGCTCAATCAAAGAAAGGGCAGAGTTTATTCCACATGAAGGGATGCATTAGGCAGACCGGAGTGAACCATTTCATAGAACATGAATTATTGAACCATCACTTTCATTTTGGCTAATTTTGGTTTTAAAGATGTTTACTTGATATTTGTCTGATGAGTCAATCATTTTTGTTTATAGTTCAAATAAATATCCTGCTGTGCGTCTCTTAACACAGGTCACAACTTTAGTGAACAATCTTAAAACTACAACTGAAATGTGTTTGGGGAGACCAGAACATGATCCAGGAGAAGAGGACAGTAGGAGCTGGACAAGGAGACGGGTTTTCTCCTGTGGTCTCTGTCTGGAGATAACTGGGCAAACAAGGATGAGATGCAAACCACAACACCTCAGCGGGATTATAAGATACTACTGGGCTGAACTGACTTCAGTTTTTAATGTCTTTTTTATTTTGATTTGTTGGTTGGCAATAACCAGTACTGGCGTTGAGGGGGGATGAGGGGGGATGGCATCCCCCCTGAAATAAAAACGGTCCAAATCATCCCCCCTGTAAAACTGCCATCCCCCCTTTCCATCCCTTATGTCATTTCGTCAATGAATGTGGTTTTACTGCTATTTCAACATTTAGTCATCACCAGAAAAATAACACCAGAAAAATAACTTATTTGACAATTTTCACCTGTTTCAAGTAAATTTTCACTTGAAATAAGTAGAAAATCTGCCAGTGGAACAAAATTTATCTTCTTATTACAAGCAAAAAAATGTTGTTCCACTGGCAGATTTTTCTACTTATTTCAAGTGAAAATCTACTTCAAACAGGTGAAAATTGTTGTTTTTTCCAGTGATGAGTCTTGTTTTAAGTGTAATGAGATTTTTTTACTAAAATGAGACATTTTAACTAGAAATAAGACAAATATTCTTGTTAAGATTGTGAGTTTTTGCAGTGATCCATGTTACTTATCCTGTGAAGGACAGAGTCATATTGATAAGTTCAGAAAAGTGTTTTTTATTGTTGTGTTTTGATGTATTTGATGTAAGCCCAGTGGATATTTAAAGCTTACAGAAGGCTGCATTTAACTGCTGCTATGTCATTCCTGCAGTATTTCTGCAGGTGTTTTGGTCAGTGATATTATTTGTAATATATTATATTATTTGTAATCAGCACAAATCATCTGTCCCCATATGATAAAATCCACCATCCCCCCTGATTTTATTTTACAACTCGAGTACTGGCAATAACCAAAACCGCTGCTTAAAGAGAGGGATTCAAAAGTATGTGATCAATGTTAATAATAATAATAATAACTGAAGAAGAAACAAATGATTTTAGCTTCCATCCATCTTCCATCTATCCATCCATTGTCCTCTCCCCAGCTACCTTCTCCAGTTCTTCCAGAAGGACAAGTGTGAAAAATAACCCCTCCAGCGTGTCCTGGTCTGCCTTGAGGCGTTTTCCTGGTCGGACACGTTCAAAACAGTCCAGGAGGCATCGGGATGCCAGGACCCCCTCACCTGGCTGCTCTGGTGGAGAAGCAGTAGCTCCACTCCTGGACCAGACCCTCCACTCCTGGACCAGACCCTCCACTCCTGGACCAGACCCTCCACTCCTGAACCAGACCCTCCACTCCTGGACCAGACCCTCCACTCCTGGACCAGACCCTCCACTCCTGAACCACTCCCTCGCTTATGAACCAGACCCTCCACTCCTGAACCAGACCCTCCACTCCTGAACCAGACCCTCCACTCCTGGACCAGACCCTCCACTCCTAAACCAGACCCTCCACTCCTGGACCAGACCCTCCACTCATGAACCAGACCCTCCACTCCTGGACCAGACCCTCCACTCCTGGACCAGACCCTCCACTCCTGGACCAGACCCTCCACTCCTGGACCAGACCCTCCACTCATGAACCAGACCCTCCACTCCTGAACCAGACCCTCCACTCCTGAACCAGACCCTCCACTCCTGAACCAGACCCTCCACTCCTGAACCAGACCCTCCACTCCTGGACCACTCCCTCCACTCCTGGACCAGACCCTCCACTCCTGGACCACTCTCTCACTCCTGGACCAGACCCTCCACTCCTGAACCAGACCCTCCACTCCTGAACCAGACCCTCCACTCCTGAACCAGACCCTCCACTCCTGGACCACTCCCTCCACTCCTGGACCAGACCCTCCACTCCTGGACCAGACCCTCCACTCCTGGACCAGACCCTCCACTCCTGGACCAGACCCTCCACTCCTGGACCAGACCCTCCACTCCTGGACCAGACCCTCCACTCCTGGACCAGACCCTCCACTCCTGGACCAGACCCTCCACTCCTGGACCAGACCCTCCACTCCTGGACCAGACCCTCCACTCCTGAACCAGACCCTCCACTCCTGGACCACTCCCTCACTCCTGAACCAGACCCTCCACTCCTGGACCAGACCCTCCACTCCTGAACCAGACCCTCCACTCCTGGACCACTCCCTCACTCCTGAACCAGACCCTCCACTCCTGGACCACTCCCTCCACTCCTGGACCAGACCCTCCACTCCCGGCCCCGGGGAGCTTATTCCACCCTCCTCCCACGGAGAACCGTGCTCTCGGGTTTGGAGGTGCTGGTTCTCATCCTCAGCCAAGCTAAAAATAGGCCAACTATGATTGACACTGGGTGGGCGTGGCCCAGGCCTGGTCTCTTCAGAAAACGTACATACCATTTATGTACGTTGATGCGGTTTGGGTCGACAACCAGTCGGCTTTTCTCAGAAGAATCCTTCTTTAGCGCCGCCCTAGTGGCCCCCTGGAGCTTTTTCAAAAATGTTTGACCTTTTTTTCCTTTCTTTCTTCTTTTCCCTTTTTTCTCTTTTTTTCCTTTTTTTCTTCCTTTTTTCCTTTTTTTCTTTTTTTCATTTTTCCTTTCCTTTTTAATCTCGACATTTCGACTTTTTTCTCGAGATTGTACTTCAACATTAATCTCGACATTTCGACTTTTTTCTCGAAATTTTGACTTTTTTCTCAACATTTAGGGCCCGATTTACTAAAGGTTTGCGTGTGTTAAAACCTGTGCAAACTTGACAGCACCCGCAAACCAAAGTGCGAGCTGATCTACTAACAGCGTGCAAAGACGACTGCGTCTCTGAAATGCGCAAAATTGCACACGCAATTCAGTTAGTACTTTTGCCCTGATGAATAATCAATATGGGGCGTACCCGCGCAGAAATCCTAAATACTGGGAGGGGAAGATGCAAATTGCTCCATTTACCACGCGCAATGAGATTTACCAAGCCTGAAAGTAATTGCGCGTATTGTGATTGCGTCTGTATTTAATACGTTCGAAAGGAAGGTGCTAATCTGCTGCTGCTGTTATTGTGGCAAGGAGGCGACATCCAAAATCAAAGAATATGCAGAGAGAGAGTCTTTATTCTGCTGCATGCTATTTTAAAAACGGTTGCACAAGTTTTATTAAAGGCCACTTTTTCTTTAGTTATCCGCCTTATATCTTGCCACCTTCTCTTATTGTGCCCCCCTCCACTCGCCCACAAGCAGACCAAGCCTTTGTGCCAAAACGTTGTATTTTATTGATTACTTATCTTATTGAACGTGAAATCATCCTTCGTAAATTACATTTAATTAAAACCCGTGCTTATTAATCACAAAACACAGGTTAAACATCATGACCAAATCCGCTCCGACCCGCTGTGTCAGGATCAGCGCAGAGACTGCAGCTTCGCCTGATTTATGGTTCTGCGTTAAATCGACGGCGTAGCCGACGGCGTAGGGTCGCGGTGCGGTGTGCGTCGCCGCGTAGCCTACGCCGTCGGTTCTACGTTGGTGTGACGCGGAACCATAAATCAGCCTTTAGTGTGCGCTCCTGTGCGCTGTTCTGAACACTTCTCTTCTCTTCTTGCCATATGATGGTCCCGTCTGTCACACATTTACTGTCAGTGTTTGCTATATAATATATAATATTTGCAATATACTGTGGACATCTGAATAAAAACTTAACTCATAAATAGATTGAATCAAAGCGCTCTCCAGCTCTGTGTCTGATGTATTTTTCTCCTCAGATCATGCCGAGCACCGCCGGGTCACGCGAACCCGACCAATTAAATATTAAAATCAAATTCAGTCCTGTGGCCCGTTTTTCTATTTCGTATTTTTGATCTGTGCCTAAAATTGAAATATGAAAAACCAGACGTTTTTCCGTTTTTTGTGTTACCAACTGCATTTATTCTATCGCAGGTTTTCTCCGATATTGCGTTTCTTTTGGTAATGTTTAAATTTCTTTGCTGTAGTTCATGAATGTGTTTATTTGCATCTTCCACTAATATCTCTAACTCCAACTCGTTCAATTTCATTTTGCGCTTGTGACTTGTGACTTGTGACTGTGCTTCCCATCCACTCTCCATGGCGCAGATCTGCGCTCGCAAACCCTAAGACACGCAACACCTCATTTAAATACTGCTGTTTGCACCTGTTATCAATTGCACACGCAATCTTAGTTGATCACCCGCAAACCACGCAACAACAGCACGCGCAAACTTTTTCAGTGCACACGCAATTTAGTACTCTTTATTTAGGATCTTAGTAAATCGGGCCCTTAGACTTTTCTCACGAAATTTTTACTATTTCCTCAACATTTCAATTTTTTCACGAAATCTTTACAATTTCCTCCACATTTTGACTTTTTTCCTCAACATTTCGACTTTTTCTCAACATTTCGACTTTTTTCTCAACGTTTTGACTTTTTTCACGAAGTGCATAATGAAAAAAAAAAATCTTCCCCCAGTTATAACTAATATAGATACATGCAGCATGTGTTGCCTTCATTCTAAGGCTTAGACAAGACTTTTCATTTTTTGCGGCTCCAGAAATATTAGTTTTTTGTGTTTTTGGTCTAATATGGCTCTTTCAACATTTTGGGTTGCCGACCCCTGAGTTAGACAGTGACCTGCAGGAACTCCTATCATAACAAAAGTCTGGCGTAGAGTTTCATAAGTTCATCTTTTGAAGTATTTCAAAAGTTTTTGCAGACTTGTTTTCGTCAGTGTTAGTCTTGGTTGTTCAAATCTTCATCTGAACTTCATTTTGACTGTTAGGATGTAAGAATTAATTTAAATATTTTACCAACAAAAATATTAAATACATTTAAAGGAAAAAATACAATGAAGCAGCTTTTTCTAAAGTGAACACACTGCCAATAGAAAGGAGGGAGAAGCACAAAGAGAAACATTTTTGTTGTCTGACGCGACTCAGAGCAGCTGCTGCCGTCGTAGTTCAGCTCTTACTGGAAACCCAGACTGGATTTGATGTCTATTCATCCGTTTGAATGGGAACTCTGGGATGTGAAACGGGAGCTTTTTATTCAGCGCTGCAGCCATCAGATCAGCTCGCTTTGCATCAGAATAAGTGAGCGGCGGCTTGTCAACCAGGTTGGTTACGGGAAGGAACACAAGGAATTTTTCCCCCTTTTTTTAGATGCAGCATGAATATAAATCCCATTAGATCCAGGGCCATCCCGGTCTGCCCAATACCTGTGCTTAAAGATGGAAAATCATATTTTGGCGTCTCTTTTCTCCTGTGCATTGAGGTTAAAGGTCTCCTTTACTTTGGCAGTTGAAGACAATTTCTTTACTTGTGTGTCAAAAGCGAGTGATGCAAGGACACGAAACATTTAAAATCACAGGAAAAAAAAACTGATGATGGGATGTAAACACACAGCAGAAGTGTTGAACTGCGGGAAATCTGGAGTTGCAGCATGCAAACAAAACACTTCATCTTCAAACAGTCCTCTGATATTTTCCTCCTCCTCCTCCTCTTCCTCCATCTCCTCCAGACTTGAGGCAGCACAAGCTCTTCATAGAAAATGAGTTATTCATTGTTTTCTCCTGTCATGTGAGCTGGAAAAACGCCAGCAGGGCAGGATGTTTGGGAAAACACCTCCTCAAAAATACACACCTGGAATATAAACTCAACAGTATTCTCATACGGATGTTTTTAGGGAATCATGATGGTAAATTTATATCAAAGAAAACAAGTTTATGTTATATGGTTTTGACAGAAGCCCCCGGTCGGGGGAAAGATGAATGTCCATGTCTTCTTTTTAAAGTCTTTTTTCAGAGCTTCAGACACCTGATACAACGTGAAACTCACAGAGAAAATGTACTGTCGACATGATGAAAACCGAACGAGGTTACCATCAGAAGAGCAGCTTTTAAATCTGTAAAGCTCCAAATCCCCTTTACCTAAATTATTACCACCTGCGGAGCTCCTGCCTCCACCGGTTTCCCCATCTTCTTCTTTCATGTTGAGCATCTTTCAAAGAGAGAAACGCAGTGAGGAATTTAGAGGCTTGGCTCCAAGTCCAGGTCATGGATGGATGTCAAGTATGTTGGTAACAGTTTAAAATGATGGATTAATCGTCCGACGTGAAATCGATCGCTTTCTCAGCCCAAAAAGGACTTTTTTTTCCGATGAATTTGACTCCAACTTTTTAAACATTTATGATGTCATCTTTTAAAGATATTTTTTAAACAATAAACTACGGTGGCCGAGACCCGCCATTGCTGAAAATAAAAGTAACGCTGCAAACAGAAAAAAACGCCGCTGCAAATAAAATAAACGCTTAGCAAATAAAATAAACGCTTAGCAAATAAAATAAACGCTGCAAACAAATTGTTGTTGTGTGTTGTTGTTTTTGTTGTTTTTATCATTAATAATAATGCCAAGAATAATCTAAAGCGTGGGTAACAATAGTTATTTGTATGAATGTGAAGTTGAAGCTGTGTGTGGTGGTCAGGGACTTCTCCTCTCACATAAAAACACCGGTGCATCAGCAAAAATAGTCCCCGGTAATTCACTTCCGTTGTGGCTTTTTTATTTGCATCGTTTATTTTATTTGCAGCGGGGTTTCTTAATATTTTCAGCGTTTCTTTTATTTGCAGCGTTTTTTTTTTAATTGCAGCGGCGTTTCTTTATATTTGCAGCAGCGTTTTTTTATTTGCAGCGTTTCTTTAATTTGCAGCGGCGTTTGTTTCTGTTTGCAGCGTTACTTTTATTTTCAGCAATGGCGGGTCTCGGCCACCGTAATAAACAGTTTTTAGTTGTTGTTTTTTCAGGTACAGGTGATACAGGCGGCTCAGAACTGGTATAAAAACAACCGGACAATCCCTTCGCGATGATGCCATCGTTCTGAAGCTCCGTGACGCCGTACCTGGCGGGAGCTGACTCCACCTACAAATAATCAATCAGCAACCTAAGCTTAGCTTGTGCTGAGGCTACGTTGCATAAATTCAGGCTGAATCTGTTCATCCACCCTCATTTCAGATGCTGCTACTGTTCTGTATTGCACCCAGAGTGAGACCCAGACACTGAGGCAGTATACGGTTTTCATGCTCCTCACCTGTGGAATAAAGCTCCCAGAATGCAGCGGGGCTGCTAAACCTTTAACTCTAGGTTGAAAAGCTTTTTATTCACTGTTTTAGTCATCTACCACAATGCATTGTAACCTTTATCTCTTGCTTTGCGTTTGTTTTATTCCATTTAACTTTTTAAATGTTGCTTTCAAACTCATATTTGACAATGATCGATATAAAGCACTTTGAATTGTCTTCTACATTAGATTACAGATTTACTCACCTTTGGATCCCGCCCCTAGTGGTCAGTTGAGGAACTGCAGCTTTCCCTCTTGTGTTTTGGCTTCGAGCTGGACGTTGGAAAGACGGCGTTTGGAGTGAACGCGTGACTGGAGCGCTGCTGGAGCTGGAAGGAGAAAACAGCCTGATTAAGGCCCTGTCCCAATATTCCCCCTACCCCTACTTTTCATCCCTACCCCTAAATTTTGCTCATTCCCGTGGCAGTAAGAGTAGTAGTAGTTGTAGTAGTGGCAGTAGTAGCAGTAGTAGTAGTAGTAGAGTAGAGGTTAGTGGTGTTCCAATTCCTCTTTTCACCTAGGGGTAGTGAAGAAAACGAGTGTAGTGTGTATGAATCTGTCCCTACGGATGGAGGGTTTTCGGATGCAAACTAGCTGAACTAGGGCCAGAAAAATTTCCCAGAATGCTTTTTGTCGTCATTTGCGGACTGAATAAAAAAAAAAACATGACGGACATTTCTTATTTTTTAGTGAATAAAATCAATATTTTGAGTTAGTTTCTGCATAAAAATGCGTTTTGATTACATTTCTAGCAAGAAATATATATTTTACTTTCATAATATTCACTCAGTGAATGTACATAATCACTCGTTTGCCCGTTGTTGCAAAGTCTTTTTCAAACCTCGCCAGAATAAAGGCTGATTTATGGTTCCGTGTTACACCAACGCAGAGCCTACGGCGTAGGTTACGCGGCGGCGCGCGTCGTACGCCATACCCTATGCCGTACCCTACGCCGTAGGCTCTGCGTTGATTTAACGCAGAACCATAAATCAGCTCCCGAGCAGGCAGAAATCCCGAAATTTTTGGAGCAAATTTCTTAACAGTGGTAGCTACAACTGTTAGATTTCATCTATTAAACCAACATTTATCTTCCTAAATGATTTATTTCAGCCAGCGTTAATTCTCCACAGAGCTGCAGGTTTCTCCCCGGGACGACGGCGCAGGTTGACCCGGCCGTGAGCTGCTGCTGCTCCGAGCCGCCGGTTCTTATCTCCGAAAACATCGGATCAAATTTCTTAACAGGCGTTATTTGGATAAACTGAGCCCAGGTTGGGGATCTTAACGGTTACTTTTAAGCCTGAAACAATATTAAAACTTAATAAAGTGGCATATTAACAGCGCTACAGCTGAAATTAAAACAGCTTTTGGCTCTCAGCTTCCTGATCAGGGTAGAGATGAAAACGAGGGGTAGGGGGAGAATTGGGACAGGCCCCTGGGAAGATTTCAAGTGCTCTAAATCTGTGGCTTCTTTTTTAGGGCTAGTGATAGTGAGGGAGGGCTAGTGGTAGAAAGTAGGGGGTGTATTGGGATTGGCCCTAAAACAGAACGACGGATGTTTCTGGTGTTAAAATACCAGTTTCAGTTTAATCTTCTTCTTCTTTATAAATCTATTTCACATATTGACAACGATGCAACCGACTCAAGAAAGTAACGAAAGAATAGAAAACGAAAGACTGACCATCTTGGACAGTTGTAAGAGATTTAACCTTCATGCATATAAAATGACTAAAAGAGCTCTGCTAGTCTGATTATATCAATTTAAAAAAAAAACTCATTTGGAACCAGTTTATATCAAAAATGTTCAAAAGATGAGTCTGGAGTACTACTGAATCTGGTTATCCAGGGAGGATGGGCGAAAACAACTTTATTTTATCCCATTTCCTAAATCCAAAACATAACAGAGTTAAATATCTGCTTTTTATTAAGCTGGTAATTTAACGTCCAGAGGATCAACAAGGATTTCTACATTTGTTCAAAGATAAATCAAAGCTATGATGCTGTTAACCCTCCTAAACTTAGGTAATTAACATTAATCTCCACTGATATCGTCAGTTTTCTTCAGATTATGGAGCAACAGAGCACCAGATGCAAAGTTATAATGTTGGGCAGCTAACAATGAAGGTATGTCATGCTATATCTTAAGTTATACCAACCCCAATTAAACTAACTAAATCCCTTCGTGTCATATTTGAGTCCAGTTTGAATGTTCTTTAATGAAAGGTTGAGATTTTGTGCCGAAAATATGTCTTGGTGTAACAGAGTCAATTTTCCATTTGTGTATATGCATTTATTTTATATTTTATAATCACCAAAATCTGTTAATTTAGTATACCTGACATGTCAAACCTCCAGAAACATGTGGAACCTTTGTGTTTTAGTTTGTTTTTCCCCCACGGACATTTCTGTGAGTCCCCCACCTGTATAAATGATTTCTCCCGCCTTCACCTCTCCCCTTTTGTTACTGATGTCAATGGGAGAGGTGAGTCATGTAAAGTCTCTGATGGACCACGGTTTGGGTTTCCTGTGTAGCATGTTAATATTCCTTATTATTATCTGTGTAGGGGCTCAACTCGATGCATATGTTGACTGGAGGAAATGTTATTTTATTTCCTTGTCAGGTACGTTTCTGTCTTAATGTCGCCCTTTTGTTACTGATGTCAATGGGAGAGGGGCTCAACTCGATGCATATGTTGACTGGAGGAAATTTAATTTTATTTCCTTGTCAGGAAATAAATGGAGATTGCCTCCAAAAGAGTCCTGCTGGTCTGAGTCCCGTCTGTTTTAAACACAACGCACACCACTACAGACCCCACCGGTTACATTGGGACTACGTTTCCCCCCGACTCCCACCCCCAGTAAATCCACTGGTGTGTAAGTGTTTGTGGGGAAGTAAAATACTGTGAGGAGCTTTGCAGAAGCTAGAAAAGGTTAAGAAAAATGTGCCAAACAGGCGCAGACCTTTGCTGTGAGGTTGTGAAGTTGTGAGCGGTCCGTCACGACCAGCTCGTCTGAGAATCGTCTGCATCCTCGCCGCCTCTCCTCGGGTCACCCTTGGCTCCGGCAGAAGTCCTTCATTACGGCGGCTGAGGGTCGCATCACCTGTTTCAAGAGTTTGGAGCTTTGCCGTCATGACTTGGCACAGATTAGTGCTGGCCATATGTTGTTGTGCTGGTCAGGAACCGTTTGGGTGTGCGGGAGAGATTTCCACGGACAGATTAGGTCTGTGTAGTCGCTGTTGAGCTGCAGAATTCGTCACGGCTCTAGACCCTTGTTTGACTTCAACCCATTAGTCATTAGTCTTGGATCTCACTCCGTTGACCCCCCCCCCCCCCGTTTTCTGGTTCGGATGCAAAGTGTGTTAAAATATCAGATTGAAATCTGAAAACCACCAAATAAAATAAAACTCCACACGTGTTTCCATTCAGGGTAAACCTGCTAGACGGGAACCTAACAGGTCCACACAAGAACCGTCAACTGAGCGGATAACTAACATAACGAGAAGAAAGAGAAGAAGAAACAAGTAGAGAAAGAATGTTACTTGTGTATTTATTTATTTTTTTAACCATACACTGCATTCGTAGCGATCGAGACTAAAAGAAACCCCCATGCTGGACGTCTACATTGCTGTAGAGACCTGAACGACTCGCTGGTCCATCTAGGACAGGGGTCGGCAACCCAAAATGTTGAAAGAGCCATATTGGACCAAAAACACAAAAAACAAATATGTCTGGAGCCGCAAAAAATGAAAAGTCTTGTATAAACCTTAGAATGAAGGCAACACATGCTGCATGTTTCTATATTAGTTAGAACTGGGGTTAGATTTTTTTCTTCATTGTGCACTTCGAGAAAAAAGTCGAAATGTCGAGATTAATGTTGAAGTACAATCTCGAGAAAAAAGTTGAAATGTTGAGAAAAAAGTCAAAATGTCGAGAAAAAAGTCGAAATGTCGAGAAGAAAGTTGAAATTTTGAGAAAAAAGTCAGAATGTCGAGGTTAATGTTGAAGCACAATTTCGAGAAAAAAGGTGAAATGTCAAGAAAAAAGTCGAGAAAAAAGTCGAAATGTTGAGATTAAAAAGAAAAAGAGAAAAAAAGAAAAAAGGAAAAAAGAAAAGGAAAAAAAATAGAAAAAAAGGGAAAAAAAAGGAAAAAAAAGAAAGAAGAAAAAAAAGGTCAAACATTTTTGAAAAAGCTCCAGGAGCCACTACGGCGGTGCTAAAGAGCCGCATGCGGCTCTATGCCGCGGGTTGCCGACCCCCGATCTAGGGTTTTATTCCTTTAATCTCCAGCTTTATCAAATGTAACACTGCAAAATGTTTCTCGTTCAAATTAGTTGTGGTCAGTCACGTGATTTATCAGCAGAGACCCCGCCAGGAGGTTCCTGTTGGCCGACCTGAGGTCCTCTCCTACTGCAGGAACCCGTTTCACCCCGTAAAGGTTCCTTAAAGAACTTCTGCAGGGCCGTTCTTGGTAATGGAGACATTCGTAATCCATAATCCGATCCATAGGAAATCTACCCAGAACTCCCACTGATGAAAACACACCTCATAATATACTGAGGAAGAGGAATAAGAATAATCATCTTCATCCATCACCCACCTACCTGAGGACACTGAGCCATTCCCATCATGATGCCTCCAGAGCCCTGGAGCCCTGGGGGAGGTTCCTGTGGGAGGTTCCTGTGGGAGGTTCCTGTCAAAGGTTCCTGTTGAAGGTTCCTGTGGAAGGTTCCTGTGGAAGGTTCCTGTGGGAGGTTCCTGTGGGAGGTTCCTGTCAAAGGTTCCTGTGGGAGGTTCCTGTGGGAGGTTCCTGTCAAAGGTTCCTGTTGAAGGTTCCTGTGGGAGGTTCCTGTCAAAGGTTCCTGTGGGAGGTTCCTGGGGGAGGTTCCTGTGGGAGGTTCCTGTCAAAGGTTCCTGTTGAAGGTTCCTGTGGGAGGTTCCTGTGGGAGGTTCCTGTCAAAGGTTCCTGTTGAAGGTTCCTGTGGGAGGTTCCTGTGGGAGGTTCCTGTGGGAGGTTCCTGTGGAAGGTTCCTGTGGGAGGTTCCTGTGGAAGGTTCCTGTTGAAGGTTCCTGTGCAAGGTCTCCTTTCAATGAAGGGAACAATCACCACATCACGTCCAAAAAAGAAAAAAAAGAAAGAAATATGGCGATTATTGATCTGTGATGTTGCATATTTGAGACATCTCTTTCCGAGACCTCTGGACCACCCCCAGAATCAAAACAATAATTCAAAAAATAGATTCATTCAATTGAAAACATTCTAAAAAATGTATACAATAAATTGAAAAATAAACACAATTATCCGATGTATTCATATAGATACAAAAAAAACAATAATTAGGACGTATTGGAGACAGAATTGCAAGTTTTTTCATTTCAATATATAATAAACACTGTAAATGCAAAATAATAATAATAATAATAATAATAATAATAATAATAATAATAATAATAATAATAATAATAATGATAATAATAATAATAATAATAATGATAATAATAATAATAATAATAATAATAATAATAATAATAATAATAATAATAATAATAATAATAATAATAATAATAATAATAATAATAATAATAAATTCCTGTGTATTTTTTCAAATATAAGGCATCGGATATGTTGTGCTTCCAGAATTGCAAGTTTTTTCATTTCAATATATAATAAACACTGTAAATGCAAAATAATAATAATAATAATAATAATAATAATAATAATAATAATAATAATAATAATGATAATAATAATAATAATAATAATAATAATAATAATAATAATAATAATAATAATAATAATAATAATAATAATAATAATAATAATAAATTCCTGTGTATTTTTTCAAATATAAGGCATCGGATATGTTGTGCTTCCATGAAGAGGTAGGTGGGTTTCATGTCTACGTTTTGGGGTTTTAAAGCCAGTTACTTTCAAAGAAAACCTTGGTTTTAAGATCCACAGATCTCTGGCGGTCCCTAAAGGTTTGACACACGTGAACTTTGAATCAAAAGTGGCGATCAATTGAGATCAAATCCAAAATCCTGCCTCACGTGAGTTGGTGTTCTTTACGTTTCCCCCCATAACACAACAGTGACTTTACTCCAACCTTTTCTGAGAATATAAGATGTAAATGACCATTGTGAGGCTGAGAGGTCACGGCAGACGTGTCAATCACCGCTGACCTTTATTCGGTCTCCAGTCTGAGCCTGAAACCTGCTCGCTGCTCTCGTCTGCTCAGGAGGAAGTTAGATGTAGGCCAGCAGGTGGGTTTGTGTACGGCAGGGTGTTAAGGAGGATGCAGCGCTCAGATCCAGGAGCCTCTAATCCCACCGGGGGGGTGAGAGTGCACGCAGCAGGGGATTATGGGATTAGGGAGGGGGGAAGATGCGACAAGAGATGGCCAATCTACAACTGCAGCCAAGCACGTGCCGGCACTTGTGAGGTCACCATGGCGACAGAGACGAGGCAGATTCCAATCCACCGCAGTGACCTCGAACAGGCCTTTTCACACACGACAGTGATCCGTAGTACGGGACACGGAACAGGGGAACGGGACCGGGAAACAAACTCAAAGGTGACGCCAGCATGGAAACCTGCAGTTCCTCACATGACCACTGGGGGTAGAAATAAACACACTTACTTACAGCCTGGCGTCACATTTATGCATGGTTAGGGGTGTGGCAGCTGCGTTGGCGTCTGTAGTATCCAGAGGTGTCAAGTAACAAAGTACAAATACTTTGTTACCTTACTTAAGTAGAAATTTTGGTTATCTATACTTCACTGGAGTAATTATTTTTCAGACGACTTTTTACTTTTACTCCTTACATTTTCATGCAATTATCTGTACTTTTTACTCCTTACATTTTAAAAACAGCCTTGTTACTCTATTTCATTTGAGCCTTTAAATAAAAACTATCCAGTTAAATTGCTCCATCCGGATAGAGTGAATTTGGTTGTGGTTGTTTCAGATGTTCTTGTCCAGTTTTGTTCTTACATCCGTTCCCTCAGATTCCTGCAACTAAACTTGGATGTACATTCCAATAAAGGTTAGGATAAATGATAACATCCCTCTGAAGTTTGACTTTTTGCACCATTACAATACTTATAGGCAACTAGTCATCATATCTGCTGCTCTCTGAAACACATGTTAATGCTCAATAGTACACATATATGCTTCTTTAATATATTTGCATTATACTAAGATGCATTCATTTTCAATGGCTTTTGTCCTTAATGGCTTTTTTCCCCCTTACATTACTTTTACTTTTATACTTTAAGTAGTTTTGAAACCAGTACTTTTATACTTTTACTTGAGTAAAAAACTTGAGTTGATACTTCAACTTCTACAGGAGTATTTTTAAACTCTAGTATCTATACTTCTACCTGAGTAATGAATGTGAATACTGAAGACACCTCTGGTAGTATCCTAAACGCAGCTGAAGGATCCGGAGCAGCACCTTCACACGCAGGTGATGTCCGTCAGCTGGTGCTAGTCGTAGAAACCAGACCAGGGACTATCCTCCCAGGTCGGACCTCCTTGTAGCGGTCAGATGGTTCTGAAGAGTCAGAATGGGAGGTAAACATAGACGGTACGAGAAGAACTGGACAAACCCTCCATGATGTCACCCACAGGTTTCCTCAAAGGGGCTTTGGAAGCCTCTTTTTCTACTTCTCTGAGGCGCTGTCAATCAGAAGACCACGCCCCCAACAACACACATGCATTGCTTTGTATAATTTTACCTGATATGATAATAACTCATCCCTGTAAACGCATCACGGATGTCAAATCCAACGGTGGAAACTGAAACTTGTAGTTTTTTGTTCCAGACTGTTTGTTTTTGAGGTCAATGGAGGTGAATTCCCCAATGGATCCGGACCCTGGTGGTCTGTAGAGGACCTGCAGGTCTGGATCTGGACCCTAGTGGTCAGTAGAGGACCTGTAAGTAAAATCCTTTGTGTCCTGTCCTCTGAAATGATCATCAGATCACTTTTATTCCCAATGATGGACCCGTGCCTGGACTGTGGTGGTCCAGGTCCTCTCAGCTCGGAGCTCCAGGGGACCAGCACATCACCGGAGTGATTGGAGCCATAACTCTGTTATTTTGTACCCAGCTCACGCTCACAGCAGCTCTGACCCCCAGAAAACACAGTTCTGCCACCTTAAATCCGTTTATGGTGGTTTGGGAGCTGCAGAACGAGCCCCGGTCGCCCCGACGTGACCGGCCATCACCAAGACCACAAACCTGGAAGACAATGACACTGACATGATGGACAGTTCCAGCAGAAAGGAGGATTTCTGTAGAAAATCGGATTAAAGCAGATGAATAAAAGTCCAGTGGATGGATCACGGCAATTTCACTGATCAGATTGTCCTCCTGCGCCACCTTAACCTCACTTTTTCATCAGGCCAAAGCATTTATGTGGAGGAAAACCACGACAGACAACCACTGGAAAATAATCCAGAGGTACAAGCTGAAGCTGAGCAGAGGAGTGACCTTTAGCACAAGACCAGCACAAAGAGACTAAAACAAACCAAAAAAGCTACAAACTGAACCTCAAAATAGAAGAATATCAGGAAAAGATCAAAGAAATGGACATAAGGACGAGCAACACGACACTGCTGCTCGCTGAGCTGAGAGCTGGAGCTGTTCTCAGGATTAAAGACTGAGACCGGCTCTGTTCTGAGGGGTCCTGAGGGGTCCTGAGGGGTCCGGGGGGTCTAGAGAAGTCTGGAGAAGTCTGGAGAGGTCTGGAGAGGTCTGGAGGGGTCTAGAGAGGTCTGGAGAGATCCGGAGAGGTCTAGAGAGGTCTAGAGAGGTGTGGAGAGGTGTGGAGAGGTCTAGAGAGGTGTGGAGAGGTCTGGGGAGGTCTGGAGAAGTCTGGAGAGGTCTGGAGATGTCTAGAGAGGTCTGGAGGAGTCTAGAGAGGTCTAGAGAGGTCTGGGGAGGTCTAGAGAGAGGTCTGGGGAGGTCTAGAGAGGTCTGGAGAGGTCTGGAGAGGTCTGGGGAGGTCTGGGGAGGTCTGGAGAGATCTGGAGAGATCCGGAGAGGTCTAGAGAGGTCTAGAGAGGTGTGGAGAGGTCTGGAGAGGTCTAGAGAGTTGTGGAGAGGTCTGGAGAAATCCGGAGAGATCCGGAGAGGTCTAGAGAGGTCTAGAGAGGTCTAGAGAGGTCTGGAGAGATCCGGAGAGATCCGGAGAGGTCTAGAGAGGTCTAGAGAGGTGTGCAGAGGTCTGGAGAGGTCTAGAGAGGTGTGGAGAGGTCTGGAGAAGTCTGGAGAGGTCTAGAGAGGTCTGGAGGGTCCGGAGAGGTCTGGAGAGATCTGGAGAGGTCTAGAGAGGTCTAAAGAGGTCTGGAGAGGTCTAGAGAGGTGTGGAGAGGTCTAGAGAGGTCTGGAGGGTCCGGAGAGGTCTGGAGAGATCTGGAGAGGTCTAGAGAGGTCTAAAGAGGTCTGGAGAGGTCTAGAGAGGTCTGGAGAGGTCTGGAGGAGTCTGGAGAGGTCTAGAGAGGTCTAGAGAGGTCTGGAGAGGTCTAGAGAGGTCTAGATAGGTCTGGAGGAGTCAAAAGAGGTCTGGAGAGGTCTGGAGAGGTCCGGGGGGTCTAGAGAGGTCTGGAGAGGTCTGGGGAGGTCTGGAGGGGTCTAGAGAGGTCTAGAGAGGTCTGGAGAAGTCTGGAGAGGTCTAGAGAGGTCTGGAGATGTCTAGAGAGGTCTGGAGAGGTCTGGAGGAGTCTGGAGAGGTCTATAGAGGTCTAGAGAGGTCTGCAGAGGTCTGGAGAGGTCTAGAGAGGTCTGGAGATGTCTAGAGAGGTCTGGAGAGGTCTGGAGGAGTCTGGAGAGGTCTAGAGAGGTCTAGAGAGGTCTGCAGAGGTCTGGAGAGGTCTAGAGAGGTCTGGAGATGTCTAGAGAGGTCTGGAGAGGTCTGGAGGAGTCTGGAGAGGTCTAGAGAGGTCTAGAGAGGTCTGCAGAGGTCTGGAGAGGCCTAGAGAGGTCTGGAGGAGTCTAGAGAGGTCTAGAGAGGTCTGGAAAGGTCTGGAGAGGTTTGGAGAGGTCTGGAGGAGTCTAGAGAGGTCTGGAGAGGTCTGGAGGGTCTAGAGAGGTCTGGAGAGGTCTGGAGGGTCTAGAGAGGTCTGGAGAGGTCTGGAGAGGTCTGAAGGAGTCTAGAGAGGTCTGGAGGGGTCTAGAGAGGTCTAAAGAGGTCTGGGGATGTCTAGAGAGGTCTGGGGAGGTCTAGAGAGGTCTAGAGAGGTCTGGAGAGGTCTGGAGAGGTCTGGGGAGGTCTGGAGAGATCTGGAGAGGTCTGGAGAGATCCGGAGAGATCCGGAGAGGTCTAGAGAGGTCTGGAGAGATCTGGAGAGGTCTAGACAGGTCTAAAGAGGTCTGGAGAGGTCTAGAGAGGTGTGGAGAGGTCTAGAGAGGTCTGGAGAGGTCTGGAGGAGTCTGGAGAGGTCTAGAGAGGTCTAGAGAGGTCTGGAGAGGTCTAGAGAGGTCTAGATAGGTCTGGAGGAGTCTACAGAGGTCTGGAGAGGTCTGGAAAGGTCTGGAGAGGTTTGGAGAGGTCTGGAGGGGTCTAGAGATGTCCGGAGAGGTCTGGAGAGGTCTGGAGAGGTCTGGGGGGTCTAGAGAGGTCTGGAGAGGTCTGGGGAGGTCTGGAGGGGTCTAGAGAGGTCTAGAGAGGTCTGGAGAGGTCTGGAGAGGTCCGGGGGGGTCTAGAGAGGTCTGGAGAAGTCTAGAGAGGTCTGGAGAGGTTTGGAGAGGTCTGGAGAGGTCTGGAGAGGTCTGGAGGGTCTAGAGAGGTCTGGAGAGATCTGGAGAGGTCCGGGGGGTCTAGAGAGGTCTGGAGAAGTCTGGAGAGGTCTGGAGAGGTCTAGAGAGGTCTGGAGAGGTTTGGAGAGGTCTGGAGAGGTCTGGAGAGGTCTGGGGAGGTCTGGAGGGGTCTAGAGAGGTCTAGAGAGGTCTGGAGAGGTCTGGAGAGGTCCGGGGGGGTCTAGAGAGGTCTGGAGAAGTCTAGAGAGGTCTGGAGAGGTTTGGAGAGGTCTGGAGAGGTCTGGAGAGGTCTGGAGAGGTCTGGAGGGTCTAGAGAGGTCTGGAGAGGTCTGGAGAGGTCCGGGGGGTCTAGAGAGGTCTGGAGAAGTCTGGAGAGGTCTGGAGAGGTCTAGAGAGGTCTGGAGAGGTTTGGAGAGGTCTGGAGAGGTCTGGAGAGGTCTGGAGGGTCTAGAGAGGTCTAGAGAGGTCTGGAGAGGTCTGGAGGGTCTGGAGAGGTCTGGGGAGGTCTAGAGAGGTCTGGAGAGGTCTGGAGAGATCTGGTGAGGTCCGGAGAGGTCTAGAGAGGTCTGGAGAGATCTGGAGAGGTCTGGAGGAGTTTGGAGAGGTCTAGAGAGGTCTAGAGAAGTCTGGGGAAGTCTGGAGAGGTCTGGAGAGGTCTAGAGAGGTCTGGAGAGGTCTGGGGAGGTCTAGAGAGGTCTACAGAGGTCTGGAGAGATCTGGAGAGGTCTGGAGAGGTTTGGAGAGGTCTGGAGGGGTCTAGAGATGTCCGGAGAGGTCTGGAGAGGTCTGGAGAGGTCTGGGGGGTCTAGAGAGGTCTGGAGAGGTCTGGGGAGGTCTGGAGGGGTCTAGAGAGGTCTAGAGAGGTCTGGAGAGGTCTGGAGAGGTCTGGAGAGGTCTGGAGAGGTCCGGGGGGTCTGGAGGGGTCTAGAGAGGTCTAGAGAGGTCTGGAGAGGTCTGGAGAGGTCTGGAGAGGTCCGGGGGGGTCTAGAGAGGTCTGGAGAGGTCTGGAGGGGTCTAGAGAGGTCTGGAGAGGTCTGGGGAGGTCTGGAGGGGTCTAGAGAGGTCTAGAGAGGTCTGGAGAGGTCTGGAGAGGTCTGGAGAGGTCTGGAGAGGTCTGGAGAGGTCCGGGGGGGTCTAGAGAGGTCTGGAGAGGTTTGGAGAGGTCTGGAGAGGTCTGGAGAGGTCTGGAGAGGTCTGAAGGGTCTAGAGAGGTCTGGAGAGGTCTGGAGAGGTCTGGAGAGGTCTGGAGAGGTCCGGGGGGTCTAGAGAGGTCCGGGGGGTCTAGAGAGGTCTGGAGAGGTTTGGAGAGGTCTGGAGAGGTCTGGAGAGGTCTGGAGGGTCTAGAGAGGTCTAGAGAGGTCTGGAGAGGTCTGGAGGGTCTGGAGAGGTCTGGGGAGGTCTAGAGAGGTCTGGAGAGGTCTGGAGAGATCTGGTGAGGTCCGGAGAGGTCTAGAGAGGTCTGGAGAGATCTGGAGAGGTCTGGAGGAGTTTGGAGAGGTCTAGAGAGGTCTAGAGAGGTCTGGGGAAGTCTGGAGAGGTCTGGAGAGGTCTAGAGAGGTCTGGAGAGGTCTGGGGAGGTCTAGAGAGGTCTGGAGAGGTCTGGAGAGATCTGGAGAGGTCTGGAGGAGTCTAGAGAGGTCTAGAGAGGTCTAGAGAGGTCTGGAGGGGTCTAGAGAGGTCTAGAGAGGTCTGGAAAGGTCTGGAGAGGTCTGGAGAGGTTTGGAGAGGTCTGGAGGAGTTTGGAGAGGTCTAGAGAGGTCTAGAGAGGTCTGGAGAGGTCTGGAGAGGTCTGGAGGAGTTTGGAGAGGTCTAGAGAGGTCTAGAGAGGTCTGGAGAGGTCTGGAGAGGTCTGGAGGGGTCTGGGGAGGTCTGGAGGAGTCTAGAGAGGTCTAGAGAGGTCTGGAGAGGTCTGGAGAGGTCTGGAGAGGCCTGGAGGGTTCTAGAGAGTTCTAGAGAGGTCTGGAGATGTCAGGAGAGGTCTGGAGGGTTCTAGAGAGGTCTTGAGAGGTCTGGAGAGGTCTGGGGGGTTCTAGAGAGGTCTGGAGAGGTCTGGAGAGGTCTGGGGGGTTCTAGAGAGGTCTGGAGAGGCCTGGAGAGGTCGGGAGAGGTCTGGAGAGGTCCGGAGAGGTCTGGAGTGTTCTAGAGAGTTCTAGAGAGGTCTGGAGGGGTCTGGAGGGGTCTGGAGAGGTCTGGAGGGGTCTGGAGGCTCCCAGCTCCCGACAGGGCAACTGCAAGTCCAGATCCAGACCCTGGTGGTCGGTTGTAGCAATAACATTATCTTCCGGCTTCAAGTGTTGTGGTTTATATAACGCAATGCTAAAAAGCAGCTAAGGAGCCACGATAGACTGTATAAGTTTAAATAACCTCAACACTACAACAACCCAATTAAGTTACTAATTGAGCCTTAAGATCGCCAGATGGTTCAGCAAAGCAGTTACACACCGTCAAAAGAGACTGGAACCGAGTACTGAGTCAGACAACAATAATCCTCCCTAACGCTGAAAAATGATCATCCAAAGATGCAAAACAAACACAAAAAGACAGTCTTTTCACAACGTGTAGATAACAACAGGAAAATATTTGATAAACCATATTCCAAATGGTGACACAGAGAGGAGGAAATCAACAAGAGACAGAGACGTCGTGATGCTGCAGAGCCACAACATAGCCTAACCCAAACAAACACAAACAGACAACAAGACATGGAATTATGGAATAATATGGAAATATGGAAATAAAACCACTTAAAATCACGCTGGCTGTAGAGATGGAGGGGAAAGTTTTCAGCCACTTCAAAAAGTCTGATCATGGTGACAAACATTCCTTAATCAAATCCTAAATACTGTAAAACCTGAAGCGCTGCAGCAATTTGATCCATAAATCAAAGCAACAATATGATGCTTTTAAATGAACTTTAAAGTTATTCTAAGCTGTTATAGCCTGAAATGGTCCCTAAAATTGTAATATGATGACGTCATGCCACTATCACTGAGGAAGGCCTTGCTGGGACTTGCACGCTGCTGCCCCCTAGTGGCGGTTTATCATAACAGCTCATTTTCTTCTTACATTTGTTATTTAGAGTTTCATAAAGTTAGAAACTACCTCCATACTTCAACCTTATTTGATATTACACAAAACATCCCTCCTGAAATCATGGCATTTATTCCTTATCTCATGTTTTATCTCATGGTTTCAGTTGACCTTTCTGTATGACAGAGAACACAAATATTCAGACACTTACTTTTATTTTTATTTATTTATTTATTTCCTTCCAGGCACTCCAGGCATGTGAAACTGGAACTTGCCGCAAACGGAACGGCTCTGAGGTTTAACGTGATGACAGGACCCTCGTGTTACTGTGTAACCGAGAACCAACATTTTCACTTCTGGGCCGAAGCCGACCAGGACGAAGCAGCGTCTGCAGTTCCTCTACTGACCACTAGGGGCCGGTTCCAGAAGTTAAAATGTCCAATTTTAAAATGTTAAATTGTCCAACTTTGCAAAAGAAATAAAAGACATACATACTTAATTAGACAGTTTTGGTCTCCATAGTTAGGTCTGTTTCCATGACAACGTTATAGGATGAATGTAAAGTCATATTAAAGGAACTGTTCAGAAACCCTGTGGGTGGCGTCTCGGACGGTTTGTCCAGTAATTACACAGTCTGCGGTGAAGTTAAACAAATTGGAGACAAAGAAGGAGGAGAAGGTGTCAGAATGGAAACAAAAACAGCAGGTTTGTGTGAGTTAATCCCCGGCAGGGCGCCAGGCGGTGACTCAGCCACACAGCAAACCCCTTTCCTGCTGAGCTGGACCGGTTTCCATGGAGACGGCTAAGCTTGGGGAGCCAGGGGACGCCTCGGCTGGTTTAAGACGACCGTCTCCAGGGAGAAGAAATGCTGAAGAGGGAGAGAGAGAGAAATCACAAAAAGTCTGTCAGGGCTTTAGGCCTCAAGCTGAAGTTGAGAAACTAGAAACTGTACCATAAAAACATTTAAAATTAGCTTTCTCCAGCCCCAACTTTATTTTAAAGACATATGACACTATATAAGTGCAGCAAACCTTTGACATCACTTTCACATCTTTCACCTCTCCATATACATATATATATATATATGTATATATATATATATATATATATATATATATATATATATATATATATATATAGGTTTTTCATATATATATATACATATATATATATATATATAATTTCTATGCCATATATATATATATATATATATATATATATATATATATATATATATATATATATATATATATATATATACATATATATATATATATATATATATATATATATATATATATATATATATATATATATATATATATATATATACAGTATATATATGTATATATATTATTTTATTTTTTTTATATATATACTGTATATATACACACAGGACTGTCTCAGAAAATGTGAATATTGTGATAAAGATACATTTATTTTCTGTAATGCAATTTTTAAAAAAAGTCATACATTCTGGATTCATTACAAATCAACTGAAATATTGCAAGCCTTTTATTATTTTAATATTGCTGATTATGGCTTACAGTTTAAGATTAAGATTCCCAGAATATTGTAATTTTTTGAGATAGGGTATTTGAGTTTTCTTAAGCTGTAAGCCATGATCAGCAATATTAAAATAATAAAAGGCTTGCAATATTTCAGTTGATTTGTAATGAATCCAGAATGTATGACATTTTTGTTTTTGTAATTGCATTACAGAAAATCACAATATTCTAACTTTCTGAGACACTCCTGTATGTATATTTATATATATATATATATATATATATATATATATATATATATATATATATATATATATATATATATATATATATATATATATATATATATATATATATATATATATATATATATATATATATATGGGTATGGATATATATTTTTTTTTTTGTTTGTTTTTTCAACCTTAGTTACAACAGTGTCTATCAAAAACGTATCAAAAAAGTTCAAAAGCAGGGTAGGAGAAGAGAAGGGCATCATTGGTCCTTAGTATGCTCTAGTACTTGGTTCCATATCCTTGAGAACTTCAGAAGATTGCCAGATTCATGTCTCAGTCTTTCATCATGTAAGACACTTATAAGTTCCCTCAACCAAGCCTCAAACTTGGGGGCTGAATCAGATTTCCACAGTTTTAGGATACATCTCTTGGCAATCATCATGCCAAGTGTCAGGGCAATACCTATGTTCCAGTGCAAGTTTTCCATAGTAGCAAAATGTCCAAATAGAGCACTTTCAGGATCAGGTGTTATAGTAATCTTGAAGACAGAGGAAAACCACTGAACGATGAGAGACCAAAAATTGTGCAGTTTCGAGCAAGACCAAAAAAGATGGGCAAGAGTGCCTTCCGTAGTGTTGCACTATCACAAAGTGGAGAAATAATTTGGAAAAATTCTGTGCAGTTTTGTCTTGGAAAAATATAATCTATCAACAACCTTGTACTAGATCAGTTGGAGTCTAGCATTAACAGAGCGGGATTTTATACCAGTTAATACTTCCTGCCATGTTTCATCGTCAATTTCTATGCCAAGTTCACTTCCCCAGGATTGCTTTTCACATTTTTATGTTTAAACTAATATTACAATAGTTAGGCCAGTTTAGTTTTGCATCAACCAATTTTTCTGAAGAGTACTTTTTAGATCTCTGCTTCCTCACCCTCCACAGTGCCATGTTTCAAATGAAAGCCGCTATATACGTCAATTTATTACCTAATAGTACAAACAAATATCCCCGTTCATGTGTCATGGATGTAAAATCTTAACTATGGAAATCAAACTGTGTTCGTACCCGACTGTAAATTACAAACTAAGAACAGTGAAAAATGTTCTTGAGCTAATTATTCATGCTTTTGTATCGTCTCGTTTGGACGACTGCAACAGTTTGTTTTCTTGCTAAAACAATAAGGAACTGTCTCGTCTTCAACAAAGCTGCTGACTCGCTCTGATAGACGGCTCACACCCCCCCAATTTAAAAACTCTTCACTGGCTCCCCGTCCCTGTTCGTTTTAACTTTAAAATCTTGGTGCTGACATTCAGAGCTCTGCATGGTCCGGCCGTCGCGCCAAGGCTCTGGAACCATCTCCCGTCGTTTCTACGTTCCTTCCATCAACGCTTTTAAGAGCAAACTTAAAACCCACCTGTTTCTCCGAGCTTTTAACCATCAGTAGTGAGACAGTTGTTTTATTGATTTTATGTACTTTTATTCTACGAGTTTTTATCTGTATCATCTTGTTTTTATTGTATTGTTTTATTCTTTGTGAAGCACCTTGTGACATTCCCATGTCTGTAAAAGGTGCTCTATAAATAAACTTTACTTTCTTACTTAAAGGAGCCGTCTGTAAGAAATGGCCAAAACTGGTACTGCAGTCACTTTCAAAATATTGTTGAGCGGCATGTACCCTCCCCCTCCTCCCCCCGACCAGAGGTTGCCAGGTAGGCTGCAGAAAGCAGCAGGAACGTAGGCTGCCATGGCTGCCATAATTAGAGCCGAGCTGGCAACCCGGATGCCGAAACAATACTGACTTGGTGATTGGGAGATAGGTGGAGGGTGGAGCTTCAGAAACAATACTGACTTGGTGATTGGGAGATAGGTGGAGGGTGGAGCTTCAGAAACAATACTGACTTGGTGATTGGGAGATAGGTGGAGGGTGGAGCTTCAGAAACAATAGTGACTTGGTGATTGGGAGATAGGTGGAGGGTGGAGCTTCAACATAAACATCAGTTGAGGGCTGCAACTCCTCTTTTTAAACTGGAATATCCTGGCTTGAGTGCTGTTGTCAGTGACATAAGTATTTGAAATGAACATGATTTTTAAATGTCCGTTGACATATCGGGGTCATTTTATGATTCGTTTTATTATTGCTCTTACATACAGCTCCTTTAAATACGTTTACTTCTGCTGTTAGGTTCAGCAGAGCCAGATTTGCATTCCGAGAGCGCCCCTAGTGGTCACCAGAGGAACTGCAGGTTTCCTTGTCGGCTTCATTATTGGCGGTTGGTGTTCACACAGGAAGAGTCGAGAGAACGGAGGGAGCTTCATCATGAGGGAACATTTTCAGCCCGATCTGAGCACTAAGAAAAGCCAAGAAAAGCAGCTAAAATGAGAGAAATCTAATTCTAAATACTCTCGGTTCAGTTGGAGGTTTTTCAGAATAATTTGGGGGCCATAAACAATTTATTTACAGCCTGCTAATGGCTAGAGTTATTTTTTCTGCGCCCCTCTGGGACGGGACGTTACTGATCTAGGCAACAATATAAACGTATGGACAAGTCCAAGGAGAATCAGTCATACCATCCCCTCGGTTAGACGGCGTTATCGCCGGGGATCTAACCGTGTTGACATTCCTCTTTATTGTTTATCCAGTAAGAAACCATAAGGTCCCACTCTGACACCGCAAATCTGTCAGACAGATCAATTACGGGCGATGCTGTGCAGCCCGGCCGTGTGACTCCAGTTTCCACTATATTCACCGTTTCCCCTCACAGAGTTTCAGTGTTTGAGGGAACAACGACGCAGTCAGCAGTCGCCCGTGTGAGGCCGGCATTTATCATCAGACAAAGACGCGGTTTGTGGAGATTGTCGAGTGATAAACGGCTTTGTTCTCCGACACGGGAAGAGCGTAGGAAGATGTGGGAAAGTGAGCACATTGTGGACATTACTGGCTCTTAAATCACCATTTTTACCTGCTTGTGCGCATAGAGGGATATCAGGACCTGGAGGTCTGCAGAAACACATTCTCATTGGCTCCTGCAGACTTCTGGGAACAAGCGAATGCCGTTTCCAGAATTTAGAGTTGCTTTTCAGCGTTTGGGGGTAAGACCTTGGCAGCGTGCGTCTCAACTTCTGCCTGCTTGGCCGCTGCAGATGAACTGTTAGCGGGCCCTCGGTGGGCTCGGAGGGGCCACGTCTGGCCAACTTCAGCCATGAAAAGAACATCCTCATCAACATGCACGACCAGCCGCTTCCTCTGAAACGGGGCTTTGTGGCCCCCAGATGCTGGAACCCGGCGAGGAGAGGCAGATCCGCATCGAGGGAGAGAGAAAGCAGACGTTTATTTCACATATTTCAACTTGGACACAATTAGAACACGATTTAACCGACGTTCATCACTTTTATGCTGTTCGATTTCTGTTATTTCATGTTTGAAAGGGAAACATGAAATAAAAGAACCCAAATCACTGTTTTATTCTGTTATAAATGTGTTAATTAGCCCAAAATTGAGTGTGATGAGTCATGCTTCATTATGAGGAGGGTTTCTGTTAGAGGAGGGCAGGCTAACGGGGCGGCTCCTCCTCTGCAGCATCCTGGTACGACCCACCGGCCTTTCCTTCCGACATCATTGTTCTTTCACTCTTTCAGTTGAGTCATCGATACTTTGCAACAACTTCAAGCATAGCTGTCAAGTTTTGGATTTAAAAATACGGGAAATTTTCCGCCGCTGCCCCACCGGCCCGACCGAGGACCAGTATCTTACATTTTAAGACAGATTTACGAGAAATCCAAAATAACTACCTGTCAACCACTTATAATCTACAATTATGTGCTCAGAACCTGATAGTGACCTTTGTTGACACTGAAATGCTGTGGACATTCCTATGTATGTAATTCCTATAATAGAGTCTATGGAAATACAAAGGGGAATTAAAGCACATTTATTTATTTTAAATATTTTCAATTTATATACATATTGATTGTCTTTAAGTGAAACATTTATATTTTCATTTGTATTTGTAATTTTCACTCATGTGGCTCTTTAGGAAAGTAAATTTGGTTCCCCATTAGATATTTAGAGATATTTACACAAAGTCTTCACTTATTGTCGGAAATGTCTTCTCTATCGTTACATCCATCCATCTCTGATTTGTTGTTCCGAGTTTGTTCCCGTTGTCGCCACTAACCTCACGAGATATGTCTAAGACTACGTTCACACTGCAGGCCTTAATGCTCAATTCCGATTTTTTCCCATATCCGATTTTTTTGCGTGGCTGTTCACATTATCTTTTAAAATGTGTCCTATATCAGACTGGAGTGTGAACGCATCGCGGCCCTGAACTGACCCGCATGCGCATAGGAACAATAACAAAGACGTCACACGCAGCACGCCGTCATACGGCCGTAAACATGGAGGAACAGAAGTGAGCGTACATGGGGATATTTTGAAGTTGTTGTGTGGTGGAAGCCGACGAAACTGTGAACAAGTGTTGATGAAGAGGAGAAGGAGGAGAAAGAAAGCCGCATTTTTAATAATGGCTTTTTGTGGAGCGATGGCTACCTCGTCTGTAGAGAGGTGTGTGTGGATGCGGACTCGGAGTCAGGAGTGGTGGGATCATGATGTGATGAACATCTTTACAGAGACAGATACTTATAAAATACTTATAAGGTCCAAGACCCTGTCCCTCCACTGATTAGCTCCGTCGCCGCTATCCTCCATGTTTGTCTTGACCTTTTCCGATGGCTTCCCAGTGACTCCCGCCCCCGCCAGCGCAGTATTATGACAACGGTCGCTCTCAAGTGACGTCAAAGTCGCATTCATTCCGACCTGGCTGTTCACACTGAGGTCGCATTGCAAAACATCAGACCTGTATCCGATTTAGAACCACATATGGAAGCGACCTGAATCTGATTTGAAAAGATCAGATTCCATGTGACTTGTGCTGTTCACACTGTCATAAACAAATCGGATCTGAGTCACGTATGAGCAAAAAATCGGATTTGGGTCACTTGGGAACTGCAGTGCAGTTCACGCGAGGCAAGTGACAATTCAGTTTGCTGTTTAACAATTATTATATTATAAAACGGGAAATTTACAGGGAAATACTAATACAGGAGGATGGCGGGAAACAGGGGTAAAATACGGTAGTTTCCCAGCCAAAATGGGAGACTTGACAGGTATGCATCAAGCCAAGGTCAGTAAAGATCAGTGATGTCTGCTGGCCATGGCTGCAGTTCCTCTACCGACCACTAGGGGCAGGCCTTGGCATGTTCCTCTACCGACCACTAGGGGCTGGCTCCAGACCTGAGTCCATCTAAATGGAACCGGGCTTGGACCAGCCCCCGAATCTCGCACTCAGAAGGCACGCCGATTTTTTCCAGTGTCCAGCCGCGGTACTGCAACAAAAAATCCCATGGGGCCCAGAAAGCTTTTTTCCCATAGACCGCAATAGTAAAAGAGAAGCCTCTAAAACTGTTCACAGGAACCTCCAGCTGTAATCACCGGCAATTACTAATCTTTGTATTCTATATTTTTAAGTTATGGACTTTATATCCGTCAAAAATGTTTAATAACGGCCAGAAAAGTCAAAGAAAAGTCTCTTTCTGGGCGTGACGTCACGACTGTGTCCGTGCATTCCACGGATGTATTATATTAATATATATTATGTAATTATATTATATTAATACATTAATAATATATGTAATGCTATACATGTAATAATATACATTAATTAAGATATTATATTAATACATATTATATTAATATTCGCGTCATTTCCCCGGGGCATGATGGGAGGCCCCAGAGCATCATGGGAGGTGACTCAACTGCGCATGCTCTATGGGCCCCACAACGTGGAAGTAAACCTGGAAGTCAGGAAATATTTTCGGCTTATGCGCTGGGTGAGCAATTTACATTGAAATGAACGGCGGCCATTTTCCCATCTCCTATCCAGTTATTTAATACATCCATGGCTTGGACCAGCAGAGCTCCATCAGTTCTCCTTTCAGCTCCATCAGCACACATTATGGTAGCAACGTCTGAAAAGAAGACGTCTGGACAGATTGATCAGAATTAATAAATGCCAACATAAGTTGTCGTCAAAAGCTAAGCCAGTCATGCTAAAATACCAAACCTTTAGACCCGCCCTTTACAAACCTTTACCCACTCTTCAGAAGACATCACAGAAAGTTTGACATGAGGATGTTTGCACCGTTTTGATAAGAATGAATGAAGCTATGAGTCAGAATCTTATGTTGACATAAGAAAATGAACCCTTTGATTTAAACTAAAACATCACGGAGGGTTTGTCCAGTTCTTCGTATACAGTCTGTGACTTTCATGCACACAGAACATTTAATGGGATGGTGATTTCTAATCATTAGTATCATTTATTTGAATTTGAAGATCAGAGGCTTCCTCCCACCTTTTGATTTATGTCAAGCATCCGTTTCTGAAAGCACTAAAACAACAACAGGGACATGATCGGTCTTTCTGTTTTACTCAGAATCAGAATCATGTTTATTTGGCCAGGTCATGTCAGACAAGACATGGAATTTGACTTGGTTATTTTCGCTCACTCTACAGTAAATAGGTAATAGACAAATGACAGCTCTTATTAAGATACACAGTGCCTTTGCGTAAGTATTTGGCCCTGTAGCACTCATAATGTAATAATTTCCTGAAAATGTAATAACGCCTGAAAATGTAATCAAATTTGCACTTAACTCATTCGAAAATGTAATAAAATCCAATAATGTAATAAAATATCCTGACTGATATTGTAATACCATTTTTACCCATAATGTAATAGCCTACCTTATTACATTATCGGGAATTTATTACATTTTTAGGTGGGTCTTTTTTTTTCAAAATTGATAATGTAATGTAATATATAGGCTGTGTTCATTTTCAGTCCTGAGTTCTACATTTTGTGTTTTAAGTATCTAAGAATGTTATATATGCTGGATTTGAAACACCAGAATGACTATTGGGTTAAATTGCAGACTTTGAGTACCATGTAATAAATTCCCAATAATGTAATAAGGTATTACATTATCGGTAAAAATGTTATTACAATATCCGTCAGGATATTTTATTACATTATTGGTGAAGTTATTACATTATTGGGTTTTATTACATTTTCGATTGAGTTGAGTGCAAATTTTATTACATTTTCAGTCGTTATTACATTTTCAGGAAATTATTACATTATAGGGTGCTACAGGCCTCCTTGAACTTTGTGACCTTTTGCCACATTTCAGGCTTCAAACATAAAGATATAAAACTGTAATTTTTTGTGAAGAATCAACAACAAGTGGGACACAATCATGAAGTGGAACGAAATTTATTGGATATTTCAAACTTTTTAAAAAAATAAAAAACTGAAAAATTGGGCGTGCAAAATTATTCAGCCCCCTTAAGTTAATACTTTGTAGCGCCACCTTTTGCTGCGATTACAGCTGTAAGTCTCTTGGGGTTTGTCTCTATCAGTTTTGCACATCGAGAGACTGACATTTTTGCCCATTCCTCTTTGATAAAGAGCTGGAGCTCAGTGAGGTTGGATGGAGAGCGTTTGCTAACAGCAGTTTTCAGTTCTTTCCACAAATTCTCCATTGGATTCAGGTCTGGACTTTGACATGGCCATTCTAACACCTGGATATGTTTTTTGTGAACCATTCCATTGTAGATTTTGCTTTATGTTTTGAATCATTGTCTTGTTGGAAGACAAATCTCCGTCCCAGTCTCAGGTCTTTTGCAGACTCCATCAGGTTTTCTTCCAGAATGGTCCTGTATTTGGCTCCATCCATCTTCCCATCAATTTTAACCATCTTCCTTGTCCCTGCTGAAGAAAAGCAGGCCCAAACCATGATGCTGCCACCACCATGTTTGACAGTGGGGATGGTGTGTTGAGGGTGATGAGCTGTGTTGCTTTTAGGCCAAACATAACGTCTTGCATTGTTGCCAAAAAGTTTGATTTTGGTCTCATCTGACCAGAGCAGCTTCTTCCACATGTTTGGTGTGTCTCCCAGGTGGCTTGTGGCAAACTTTAAACCACACCTTATATGGATATCTATAAGAAATGGCTTTCTTCTTGCCACTCTTCCATAAAGGCCAGAATTGTGCAGTATACGACTGATTGTTGTCGTATGGACAGTCTCCCAGCTCAGCTGTAGGTGACCCCTGACCTCTGCAGTTCATCCAGATTGATCATGACCTCTGACCTCTGCAGTTCATCCAGAGTGATCATGACCTCTGACCTCTGCAGTTCATCCAGAGTGATCATGGGCCTCTTGGCTGCATCTCTGATCAGTCTTCTCTTTGTATGAGCTGAAAGTGTAGAGCAGGGGTCACCAATCCTGGTCCTCGAGGGCCGGTGTCCCTGCAGGTTTTAGATGTTTCCCTGCTTCATTGCACCATGATACAAGTGACTGTGTCATTAACAGAATTGTGCAGCCCTGGATGACAAGCTGATGACGATGATTAATTAGAATCAGGTGTGTTAAAGCAGGGAAACATCTAAAACATGCAGGACACCGGCCCTCGAGGACCAGGGTTGAAGACCCCTGGTGTAGAGGGACGGCCAGGTCTTGGTCTGATACTGCTTCTATTTCAATATTACAGTCCTCCTTGGGATGTTTAAAGCTTGGGAAATCTTTTTGTATCCACATCAAGCTTTAAACTTCTCCACAACAGTATCTGGGACCTGCCTGGTCTGTTCCTTGTTCTTCATGATGCTCTCTGCGCTTTAAACGGACCTCTGAGACGACCACAGTGCAGGTGCATTTATACGGAGACGTGATTACACACTGGTGGATTCCATTTATCATCATTAGTCATTTAGGTCAACACTGGATCATTCAGAGATCCTCACTGAACTTCTGGACAGAGTTTGCTGCACTGAAAGTAAAGGGGCTGAATCATTTTGCACGCCCACTTTTTCAGTTTAAAAAAGTTTGAAATATCCAATACATTTCGTTCCACTTCATGATTGTGTCCCACTTGTTGTTGATTCTTCACAAAAAATTACAGTTTTATATCTTTATGTTTGAAGCCTAAAATGTGGCAAAAGGTCACAAAGTTCAAGGGGGCCAAATACTTTCGCAAGGCACTGTATGCAATTTTTAAAAAGTGAAAGGTGCAGCAGTAGACATGATTATTGGAAGGTTTACTTGTACTACTCGTTTTTTTGCCACACAAATACATGTTTTCAGACTTTTAATTTTCAACAGCTTCCTGTAATTTGTACCTTGCATAGTTTGTGGTTGAAAAACCAAATCAAACTAATTAGAGTGCTTTGTTTCTCCCTGACTTCCACATTCAACTCCGTCACAAAGAGAAAATCCCTCCGCCGTATAGCTGCGAGCTCCGAGTCGGGGACCCGGGGCTTTTGTGGGGGAGATTTCAAGCCCTCCAGACTCTTTGTGAGCAGATCAGGATACAGACGAGCAGGCTCTCAAAGCCCCGGAGAGGCGGTGAATGGCCGCTCCGCGCAGCCGGGCAGCGCGCAGGGCTGCGGGCCGGGCTGGTGTGCAGGGCGGCGGTGGAGTGAGGGAGGTGGACGGCTGGGATTGGTCAGCCGTTTGGGAGGCAGGATGCTTGACCTCGGCCCGCACCGCCACCCTCATGCTGCTGCAGTATAAAGCCTGCAGCCTGGCGCCAGCCTGCGCTCTCTGGAGACGCAACTTCTGGCTGCGTAACGGTAAAGGCTGATTTATGGTTCCGCGTTACACCGACGCAGAACCTACGGCGTAGGGTACGCGGCGACGCGCACCCTACGCCGTGGGCTCTGCGTCGATTTAACGTGGAACCATAATTCAGGCTTAACACACCCTATACTCGACGTTAAGGCGATAAATCTATTTAAAGTTTGGTAAAATGGGATATAAAACTAGTTCAGAGTATTTATTGAGATTTGACTTGTAAAGTCATGTTTATTTTTGTTCATTTCTGTACAGTAAATCGTTTCCAAGAGAGCAGAAAGTGACACCTTTTCTCCTTCCCCTGGCTTTAGGATTGGTTTCAAAGTGTTTTTCTCTGTTCCAAGTCGAAAGTGGAAAGACAGACGACCATGAGCGACCTGGAGACCTCGATGGCGACCATCATCGCCGTGTTCCAGAAGTACTCGGAGCGGGAGGGAGACAAGCTGAAGCTGAAGAAGAGCGAGCTGAAGGAGCTGCTGCAGGACGAGCTGCCGGACCTGATGGGGGTGAGAGACGCAGCATGCGCTCCATCAGCTGGAACTGCTCATCTGTATTTACAGGACTGTCTCAGAACATTAGAATATTGTGATAAAGTTCTTTTTTTTCTGTAATGCAATTAAAAAACAAAAATATCATACATTCTGGATTCATTACAAATCAACTGAAATATTGCAAGGCTTTTATTATTTTAATATTGCTGATTATGGTTTACAGTTTAAGATTAAGATTCCCAGAATATTCTAATTTTTTGAGATAGGATATTTGAGTTTTCTTAAGCTGTAAGCCATGATCAGCAATATTAAAATAATAAAAGGCTTGCAATATTTCAGTTGATCTGTAATGAATCCAGAATGTATGACATTTTTGTTTCTTTAATTGCATTACAGAAAGTCACAATATTCTAATTTTCTGAGACAGTCCTGTATTTGTTTATTTATTCATGTATCTTGGACCACTGAAACCCCCCCCCCCCCCCCCCCTGCAGCACGTGAAGGACCAGTCCACACTGGACGGCCTGATGGAGAGCCTGGACGCCGACGGCGACTCCGAGTGCAACTTCCAGGAATTCATGACCTTCGTCTCCATGGTGACCGTCTGTTGCCACGAGTTCTTCGAGCACGAGGATGAATGAGGATGGGAGGACAAAGGGGAGCTACAGTGACTGAAGGATGAGCAGACAGAGACCGTGATGTCCTGGGAGGAAACAGGTCCAGCCGGCGCTGATGAGGAAACCCCAGTTTGGTAGCTTCTCTAGATTTTCTCCTTGATTTTAAACATGTAGAGAGCTTTTCAAGTCTTCAAGGTGGTTCAAATACTCTTTAGAGGGATGTCATTTGCTCTTCAAGTCTACACTTTTCCTTTGAGGCGACTTTAACGTCATTCCTGAACCTGTTTTATTAGTCTTGCTGACGGCCCCGAGAGGTGCGCTGGACTTAAACAATCAGTTCTTCAAGCCTCTTCCCTCTAAAGTCTGAAAACTAACATGTTAGTGACACCTTTTCTTCTGTAAATGTTAACAGTTCTCATTAAAAAAGATGGTTTGAAGTATATGCCGCTTACACACTATTATCTGAATATTAAATGTCTTAAAGTGGCCAGTAAATTTGGCAGATTTTTTTTTTCTCTGTTAGATCTTGAATTTTTCTTTATTCATAAACACAATCAGATAAACTGAGATTTTTTTGGTTTGTTTGGTTTTTTTCTTGAGGATTTCTAAAAGTTCAATCAGCATGATAAATGTCACACAGGGCAGGTGAATTACTCTTCATTTTTAAGTTTGGTTTAAAATTACAGGTCATAACTGATTTGAGAGAATGCCTTCATCGCAAAATATTTGCAAACAGCAACCTAAAGGCAAACGTTTTTCTATGACCCATCCATACAGCCATCCATCATTTTTTGCCTTGTAAAACTTCAAAAACTGAGCTTCTGAGCTTCTTTCATGATGCATAAGAGGCAGCTGTTGGCAATAATCTGCCGCCTGAACAGGTCTTAGAAGACAGATATATATATATATATACAAAATATATACAAAAGTAAAATCTAATGTCAGTCAAAGAGATCAATAGTGTAACCAAACATGTTCCAATATTAATTTGATCAATAGTTCATTTCTAAATTTACTTATGGGATACATAGACAGTAGGTCAATCACTTAATTTATTATAGAGATTTATGAGTTTTGCTTGGATATCCATCATGCTCCACAAAAATGGCATTAAAAAATGTGTTTTTCTGGGAGGCCTCGGCCAGGTCTCCAACCGCAATGAATGCAATAGATGCTCCTGCTTGGAACATTAGTAGATGTTTATTTTTGTAATTGAACGCCTGGTAAGCCGCAGATGAACCAATGGTTGTCGAGTATCAGCTCCCCCGGGACCAGAACTCGGACATCTGTAGTTTTCAGTTCCACAGAAAATCCCTGAAAGATCCTAAAATATCATGTTTTATGGAGTTTCTACCAAAATAATGTGAAATCCATTGGTCTGTGCTGCTTTAATATGCATCCAGAGAGGATGGAGTTTATTTTATTCCGTTTCCCAAACACAGACGTCTGCTTTGAATTAAACTGCCAATTTCAACGAGGAGGATTATTTAAACTCTGCTGATGTTACCTAAACGTATTCAGTTGTTCAGTAGCAACACAGTGTTTGTTTCACATTCATTAGATAGTTAATACTACAATTAATCATTGCTATTATTATGAGCTTACTTTAGATTG
Organism: Cololabis saira; assembly: GCF_033807715.1. Classification (NCBI taxonomy): domain Eukaryota; kingdom Metazoa; phylum Chordata; class Actinopteri; order Beloniformes; family Belonidae; genus Cololabis; species Cololabis saira. Next base: position 665,275 of record NC_084610.1, on the reverse strand, counting down.
AGCAGCAAAGTTAGAACTTAAATCTAGCTTTGGGAAGCTCAGGTAACATATCAGATCACTAGGTGTGAAGATCTGTTGCGCAGTAGCTCTAAACTTATACTTCTCCAAATTAAACCAAGAGTAAAATTGTAAACAACACCGAAACATTGTCTGAGTTAGCAACAGTAACTAAGGGGCGGGGCTTGCTGGTCTAATCAATTACGATCAAAGGGCCTAATGGAGTGAGACTGAGTTGAACTTCCAGTTCGTCCAGCTGCTAAGAAGGAAAGCTGCAAAAGTATCTGGTAAGTTCTTCAAATATTAAAAGATGTACTTGGCTACTTATTTTTTAACATATTATTTCAGCTTTGTCGACCATTTTTTAATGCTAAGTTTGAAACAGGCTCCTGGACAACGACCCGAACAACCAAACATGTAGAAAATGGGTAAATCTTAGGAGACTTTGAAGCTATAAAGTTACAAAAAATAAGTTTCAAATAGAAAGTTTAAAAAAAAAAGATTAAGTTGATTGTCTAATTTGTAAAAAGAAAAAGGCTCAGTGGCGCCCCCTGCAGACGTGGAGGTCTATTACACTTCTGTAGAAAATGTATTCCCATTCAGTCTCTTGCTCGGTTAAGCTCACTTTTTTCCATAACTACTTTTGTTTTTTGAGTCTCTGCCACGATGTTTGCTGTAGCTTTGTGCACTTGTTTAATTGCTTCACCGTGTGACCTAGTGCTGTGAAGTGATAAGCAGTTGTCATGGTAACGAGGAGGATGGGAGTCTAGAGTTACTGTCAATGTTATGGACGGGCGAGAGCTTGACAGCACTTCCAAAAAGTGACCAAATATTCCTTCAAATGAAACAAACTGATATTTAACATGCCTTAACAAGTCCAGTTTCAGCTAATTTTGAGCAAACTTTGGAAATCACTGAAGAAAAATATGAAATTCAAATTCTGCTGATTGCCAGTAAACGTGTCTTTTCTGCAAGCTTTTTTTTTTTTACAAAATCAATAAATGGTTGAAAATGATAAAATTCTCTTTTCATTTAGGGAGGTAGTTATTTATCTGCATTCCTCCTTAAATTATCTCTAGACGGTGAGCTTTACTGGGATCTGTTTAGTTTTCTTTTTCCAACATCTTTGCTGTTGGTTTCATTTAGTAAAATTTCATATTTAGCGCAAGACGCCAAATAATCTACAAATGACAACTTTGATCTGAAAGCGTTCATATAAATGTAAAGCAGTTTTGTCTGAGGTTTGTTCTGGATTGTTGACATGAAAATGCATTCAATTAAAAGTTTGCAAGTCTGATTTTGTGGATGAATCAAAAACAATTTAACACGTATTGAATTTTTAAAAAAGACGACAAAAATCCTTCTGATTTAAACCATATTTGACGATTGTAACTCTTCGCCGTCTTCCTCATTGCTGGTTATTTTAATACTTTAAAGAATAATTTGTTACTAAACGTTTAACCCTTTTCATGACTCAAACATCAACCTGCAAAATAAACATCTACTCAAAGGGACAGTGAACACAATGATGTGAGGTTTGCTATCAAATAATCATCTCAGGTACTGAGCAGGTTCTTCAGAATTTGAAAGCTTTGTCTCGGGTGACCACTAGATGTCACTGCTGAGAAGCTTCTCAGATTGCTTCCCCTCCTGTCAGTGAAAATGTTCTTTCACTTATTGCAGCTTCCAAAACAGATGTCATAGCCGCTGAGAGTCTGGTTGGATCTTACTGGCCCGTAGATGAGAAGGCTACAGACGCTGCACGAAAGGAAATGAGACAGATACTTCCACCACCTCAATCCCCCACAAAAAACTGAAAGCAGGTCTTGCAGGTCTGAAAGCAGAACCACACACGCACGTGTGCCTTTCACAGATTCACACATCTCTATTTTCTGGATGCAAAGTCATCAATGAGGTCAAAAACTTCTTAAAAACATGAATTGATATAAAACTACAATAAAATGTGTAGCTTATATAGGACCAACTGGTCGTATGGCGTAAAAAGATGCAGTTTCAGGGACTTGTACAGCTTCCACATGCACCGTCAGGGGAGAACAATGAGCAACTGGAAAACCTGGAGGATCTTAAGAGCTGGCAGGGAAACATGGATGAAAGTTCTTCAGCTGAACTTTGCACTTTTGTCTTTCAAAAAAAGAATGACTGAGACTTTCTGCACTTAATAATAAGAAAATACAGTATAAAGTCGATGCAAAATTTGAAGAAGATTAATTCCTCATCCTGAACAAGGTTCAAGAAATGAAAAAAAAAAGAACTAAAAGCTTAAAATGTGCCTTCTGAGTTTTTATGCTCTTGTCTTAAGAGGTATAGAGGAATACACCAAATTTAAAATGAATTATTAAAGGAAAACATGTACCCATTTTATTATCTAAAATTGAACTCTAAATGACCTTGTCTAAGTTCTTCAAAATGATTTACAACGTGTTTTTCAGTAACTAATCGACAAACATACAATGCTTCTTTTGAATTGTTTTACAGAGAACCCAGTGTCTACATAGTGTTCATAAAACAAGTACTTCATTAAATGATTTATAAAATATATATGTATCCGTATTAAAGATGACAAGGATACTTACCGGACAGAGTTGCAACTGAGCTGCAACTCTGTTTTTAAATCACACAATTGTGACAAGATGAGGGAATTACAAGAAAATCTGAACTTGACAAAGGGAAATGTTTCCTACTGTGTTGAAGAAGAATCGGAAATTAAGTTACCCTCCAATAATCTTCAACGTATAATCCAGCTGTTAAAGAGGCTGATGAGGATGAAGCGGAGGCCTGGACATTGTTAGTTTAGTGGAGTAATGCAGAAGTTATCTGCAAACCTGGATGAAGAGGAGCTGCCTGCCCTAAATGTGAACATTGACACAAACTGTGATACAACCGTGGACCTCGGTGAACTTTTAAGATATTTCGTACAAAAAGAAACTCCGACAAGCTATTCCGACTACAGGAACAATGTTTTCCCCAGACCTTTTGAACAGATGACATTAATGGCCTCAAATCATTTTTGAAAATGCCTGCCTGCCCTTGGATAACAGCGAGGAAGTTCCGTCACAAGAAGTCAGGACTTTCCAGCCCTGTCAGTATCTCACCATCAGAGTAGATGGGAAATGAATTACTGGAGTGACGACTTAGACAAGATTGGCTTTTCGAAAAACTGTGTGAAGACAATTCCCTTCAGCATAGCAAGTCTTTGACATGGTGTACATCCAAGACCTCCGACAGGTGGCCATCAGCACCGGTAAGGAGGTGATATTCTCCACATGTTGCTCAGCCGGTACAAATTTTAAAGTCAAGCACATCATTAACTACGACGAGGTTAAATTTACAGACCTCAACTATTGTTCCAGCGGCAAAAAGCAATGTTTGCTTTTGGGGATTCAAATGGAAATTTATACATATTACTTTCCTATGATGTATCTAGAAATGGTCTCTTCAACCCAAAATGGGTCAGGAAGTCGTCTCACCGAACGTATCCGGTTGTAGATCTGTCAACCCTGGAGACAAATGACTCCAGAAGCTTTCGTTTTTTCAAAAGGTTCATGTTTAACAACATCTGCTCTGATATACAGTACTTTCCCACTATCAGGACTTTTGCTGTCTGCAGTAAATCATCCAAATGGATGAATTGCACTCACATTTACTGCGACTCCGGGAGCAACATCAATAGTGAGTTACTCGAAAGCACTGGCGATGGGAAGTTCTTCACCTGTGCCGAATACTCACCCAGTTTAAGATACATGTTAACTGGTGGTACAGATGGCCTTCTGCAGGTTTGGTGCACCAAAGTTACTTCCTCCTGTGAACGCACAATACATAAGCACGACACCCCTATCACCCACATAATGTACAATCCTATAAAGAACGTATTCAGCAGCATATCTGCTGAGGGCAATGTCTGCGTCTGCGTCTGACTCTGACTTCCTCTGTAGGGTTTTTTTGTCGACTGCTTGCAGACACCCCTGATCTCCAGTGTTTACCACGACGTCCACAACAACCAGGTGATCGTGGCTAACAAGAATATAGCTAAATGTCTCGGGAGAGGAACAGAAGTCTTTAAAGCATTGCTGACATTCTACAATGCGCCCATGGGCTGTTTTCTCTAACACGCCATCTACAAGCAGCTCGTCCCCGTCTGCAGTACTGGTTTGGTGACGGTATGGGATGTCTCCACAGGGAAGGTTGTCATGGACATCGGCACCACAATAAATCCCCCGCCCATTTTATTTGATGAAACCCTACGCAAATTAATCACTGTTGCAGAAGAGAGGGAGGTTGAACTTTGGAACTTCAACGACGGGGAACAGGTCGATGCTCTGAGCTTCATGCTCAGAATAAAGAGCATTTCTGAAAAAACTAATGTTTTTAAGAACTTCCTTGTCTCTCTCCCGATCTCCAAGTGGGAGGCGGATCTCTCTCTTAATACCGACCAGTTTTCTTGGTCACAAATATGCTTAAATACGTTTACTATGACTAAAAACCCAAACTTACAACTTATACAGTACAAAGTTCTTCATAGAATACATTATACTGGACAAAGGGTGTTCCAGATGGGCTTTGTCACCTCTAATATCTGTTCACAGTGCACAGAGAACACCCCTGATAATTATATGCATGCTTTATGGTTCTGTACACCGGTACAGAGGTTCTGGAAGGAGATTTGTGAGGATTTATCCACATGGATCAACCACAGAATCCCAGTGTGCCCCACGGTATGTATATTAGGTCACCTGGGAGACACTCAAATAGAACCTAATTGGACACACCGGGTTCTCACTGCCTTATGTATCGCAAAGAAAACCATTCTAGTAAATTGGAAACAAAAATCCAGTTTATGTATCAACCATTTTAGGAATCTTTTATCAGATCATATTAGTAGTGAGATAATGTCTGCCTCCACTGAACTCTGGGACTTGCTGATTGGGCCGGAGCTTCGGGAGCTGCGTGCTGGCCTGCGGTCCCCACCCCTGGTCATCCCGTTGCTGGCCCCCCTTCTCCTCCCTTTTCTCTCTCTGCAGGTGGTCGTGGGTGGAATCTTTTATCAGATCATATTAGTAGTGAGATAATGTCTGCCTCCACTGAACTCTGGGACTTGCTGATTGGGCCGGAGCTTCGGGAGCTGCGTGCTGGCCTGCGGTCCCCACCCCTGGTCATCCCGTTGCTGGCCCCCCTTCTCCTCCCTTTTCTCTCTCTGCAGGTGGTCGTGGGTGGCTTGTAGCTTGCATTACGGAGCACAAGTTTTTCCCTGACCCTGCACCCCAACCTGGGACTTGCTGATTGGGCCGGAGCTTCGGGAGCTGCGTGCTGGCCTGCGGTCCCCACCCCTGGTCATCCCGTTGCTGCTTCCACCTGCCTGCTGTGCTGTTGCCGTCCCTGACCCACCAGTCTGGCCCTCGGCAGGAGGGTCCCCCCTTATGAGCCTGGTCCTGCTCAAGGTTTCTTCCCTCCTAAAGGGGAGTTTTTCCTTGCCACTGTTTGGCTTAAGGTTTTTCTCCCACTAGGGGAGTTTTTGCCTGCCATTGTTTATGTAATAACTGCTTGGGGGTCATGTCATGTTCTGGGTATGGGTCTCTGGAAAGCGTTTAGAGACAACTCTGTTGTATTAGACGCTATACAAATAAAATTGAATTGAATTGAATTGAACAACATTCGGCTGAATTACACTCTCTGTGGTCCCCGATTATTGGCTTCGTTACCTAGTGGGGGCGGGGGGGTGGTGATCTCGTAGCCCTTGGGGTTGGGGGTCGGCTTGGGGGGTCTGGGGCGCGGGCCTCTGGTGGCCCCTGGGGGGTGGTGGGTGGTGCCGCGGGGCCCTGTCCCTGGCCGGTGGGGGCCTTGGGGGCCTATGGGGGGGGTTGCCTCATGGCGATGGGGGGGGTGGCTGGGGGGAGCTCGGGCGGGGGGCTGTAGCTTGGCCATCTCCGGGTCTCCCGGGGGGGGCTGGGCCGTGGACGTGGGGGTCCCACTCGGAGGACCCGGCCCTGTCTGGGTGGGGGGTGGCTGTCTGCGCTGGGGGGGCATTGCTGCCTTGGTCCTCCGTCGCTGGGCGGGGGCCGAGTGCCCCTGCGGATGTGGGGACTCCGTGACCCTTGGGGTGTCCGCCGGGGTGGCCTCGGGGGGGGGGATGGGGCCGGGTCCGGGGATCGGGCCTCCCCTGACCGGGGGGTGCACGGGCGGGCACGGCGGCGGGGTGGCACCATTCCCAGGTGTCTATGTCTTATGTTGTCAGTATGAATGGGAGGATGTTGGACCGTTTCCCCCTCCGTCTGGGGGCTCCGGCGGCGCCGGGGGCGCCCGTGGAGGTACGGTGGGGCCCTGGCCCGGCTCGGAGGGCCGGCCCCCGTCTACTGGATGGCCGGTGGGGGGACGCGGGTGTCTTATCAGGGCCGGCTTTGCTGGTCCTGCTTCCTGGCTTCGGCCTCCGCTCCCCCTCCTTCCCCCCCTACACGATTCATACGCACATAGGCGAAGGGCGGGGGATCCGGGTTGTGGGGGGCACTGTCCCGCGTGGCCCGGCACTCCCCGCCTCGCGGGCGCCTGCCCGCGTCGGCGGCCGGGGTGGCTCTGTCTCTCCGGGCAGGCTGGCCCCCTGCCGGGTGGGGGTCGTTGGCCTGAAGGGTGAGGGCCTCCTGGCCGCGTGTCCGGCCCGGACCGGGTGGCCGAGGATTGCCTGGGTCGCGGTCCGCCGCCGCGGGATCCCTGGCTGCTTCTTCCCGCGCCGTGGGGGCCCCGCCCGTGGGCCCCCTCGGCCGCCGCCGGGGGGGGGGGGGGGGGGCCTCGCAGGCGGTGGGTTGCCTCCCTCCTACTTCTCCCCTCTGTGGGGTTGCCGGTGGCCTGGGTTCCGGGCTCTTCCGTGTCGGCCTCTGGTCTCGCGGTTGGCGGGGTTGCTCCCCCCCCTCCCCTCCCCCACTATAGATACACTTCAGGTGGAGCTTTGTTTGGTTTATTACACACACACACACACACACACACACACACACACACACACACACACACACACACACACACACACACACACACACACACACACACACATAGTCACTTAGTCACATGCATATACACACACACACACACACACACACACACACACACACACACACACACACACACACACACACACACGCATGATCATATACACACACACACACACACACACACACACACACACACACACACACACACACACATAGTCACTTAGTCACATGCATATACACACACACACACACACACACACACACACACACACACACACACACACACACACACACACACACACACACGCATGATCATATACATACACACACACACACACACATAGACATACACACTGGCCTGTTCACCTGCATGCTGGCTCTCTAGTTTTTGGGTTTAGGTAGCGGTAGCGATAGCTTAGCTCAGAACTGTGATCAGATCTCAAGATTTAGGTCGATTGCTGTTATTGTTCTCGTGCTTTGTTTGTGGTTTTTTGTTGCAGATTTCCAGTGCTTGACGTGTGTTTCCGTGTGTTCCTGCTTCCTGGATTGGCAGTGGATGTCGTCACCCACCCCCCCCCCCCCCCAAAAAAAAAAAAAAAAAAAAAAAAAAGCTTCCTTGATTCAGCGAGCAAGAAATCAGGAGTTTTGTTTGGTTCTTTAAGGGGAACCCAGCCGTGTCCCACAAACACCATCATTCTGATTGTACCTGTGTTATGTTAAAGTGAGAGATTTTATTGGTCTGTTATTGATCTCTGTCGCGTAGAGGCCGCTGTCATGGGTCACGTTTCTGATGATCAGATCTCTGACTTGTTCAACACGCAGTGATCTGGAAATGACAGGCTTGTTTTTTGAAGAGCGCCATTAGAGTCCTGCTAAACATGTTGGTCAAGTCTGGACGTCAACTTTGAATCATTGTAATGTTACATAATAAAAGAGAACAAAACATCCGTAATATGAACTTTGACTGTACCTGTACAAGGATGGAGGCAGGTGACGGCGTCTCCAGAACACTTCAAGGCAAAGAAACCTCCTATTATCCAGGTAACAGTGTCGAAAAGTTAACCAGTCAACGATTTAACATTTTTAAATGAACTGCTCTGAGCAGGTGAGAGAACTTACTGGATAACAGAGCTTTGGGTATGTCTTCACTTGACTCAAAGTTGATGGAGTTTTTCAATGTGCAGCTGATCCAAGTCTCAAAAATGTTGTCCTAGAAATAAAAACAAAAAGGAGCTTAAAAATCAAACATTTCAAATAAAGATTCCTACAAATAACAGATCATACCACACAAACACAATTTAAAAGGTTTCTTTCTATAATGCAGTGACATTTAGATGGCAAAAGGTGCCACATAACTTTAGTTTGATGGATATTATTAGAATATATGAAACCAATATGCACATGTTATTTCATGCGGTGGATTTTCATTAATCATATCAAATTAAAAAGAAAAAAAAAGTACAAGAACTCTTCAAGTTACGTCCTGTCCTTGTCTGCTGTTGATCCGTTTCACCCACCCACACCGGTCTGGTACCTGTGTGATGGTTCACGTCTCACGTCCTTGGATGACCTTGTCACCCCTGACCGGCCCCTGGTCGCCAGTCCTGCCTTCACAGGTCAGGACACAGGCCGTCTTTTCAGCGTTGAAGTCTGTGGAGACTGTAGGTTTGGGGACTGGACCTGACAGGAAGGGAGATGAAAATGCTCTTGAAAGGAGAAGGAAACAAAAAGCAGCCAAAGCAGAGTCATAATTCTTCTGCTTACAGTCGACTTAGAGTTCAGCTGCGTCTTCAGCAGTATAAACAAAATATATTCAGTATGTACTTCACATGCACTTCAGGTAGCAGGTGTAATGAATGACAGAGCAATGACAGAGGTCAAACGTTTTCTGTAAGTCTTCACAAGGTTTTCACACACTGTTGCTGGTATTTTGGCCCATTCCTCCATGCAGATCTCCTCCTCTGTTGTGGACAGGTGTCTTTTATACTGATAACCAGTTAAAACAGGTACTGTGGCGGACACAATAATGGACCTCGCACCCATCAGGACTGTATGGAAGGGGGCGTGGTCACAAGCGTTTATTGGTTGCTTAGCAACGTGTGTTTGTTTACTGTTGTCAACTGACAGTTCTTCTAGTCAGTTGGATTCCGCTGTCACGGAATAAAGACGTGTTTTACCAACCTCTGGAGTCGAGCCTCATCCTGCCACATTGGTGACCCCTTGTTTGAACATGTTTGAGGAAACAAAAGACATCTCGTCCTCATCTCATCAGCCTCCTCAGCCCGCAGGTTCCGCTGCGGCTTTGAGGCTCCCTGAATTTTGGCAGGAGGACCCCGGCTCCTGGTTCCAGCATATCGAGGCGCTTTTCCGGCTACGGGGAATCACGGAAGATGATTCCCGGTATCATCTGGTCGTCGTCGCTTTGGGCCAACAGTCCACCCGGCGGGCCCTGCAGCTGCTCCGTGCGCCCCCGCAACGAGACAAGTACGCCGCGCTGAAGCAGCTGCTGCTCCGGAGGTTCAGCCTCTCTACCTCGGAGAGAGCGGACAGACTCCTCTCCCTGCCGGGCTTGGGTGACGGGTCGGCGGTGGAGCTGATGGACCAGATGCTTTTCCTGCTTGGCCCGGACGATGGTGGATTTCTTTTTCCGCATCTTTTCCTGCGCCAACTGCCGCCGCCCGTCCGCGCAGCGCTGGCGAACTCCAGCTGCCTTGTAACGGGCGACCACCGCGGCTTGGCTGAGGAAGCGGACCGAGTCCTGATCGCTACCCGGAGTCTGGCCGTTCACCACGTCGCAACAACCGCCCAGCGATCGATGTCGGAGGATGCAGACCCAGCGGTGGTGGCTGCAGTGAAGACCCAGAGACGACGCGGGACAGATCTGTGTTTTTTCCACCAACGGTTCGGCGCCAAGGCGAGACGCTGCGTCCCTCCGTGTTTGAGCCGCCGGAAAACCAGTGCTCATTAGCAGCGATCGGCGGTCAGGAGCTGCTGTTTATTGCAGACTCTGCATCAGGGAAACGTTTCCTGGTGGACTCCGGCTCCCAGCTGAGCCTCCTACCGCCAATCGCCACGGACCGGTCGACCGGAGGTAACGGACCGCCGTTAAGCGCCGCTAACGGCTCCTCCATCACCACTTTCGGGACCCGGTCAGTGACTGTTTGTTTCAACGGACGCCGGTTTGAGAGTGACTTTGTCATCGCCAGTGTTGCTGTTCCTATCATCGGTGCTGATTTTCTTTGTGCTAACGGTTTGCTGGTGGACGTTGCAAACCGCAGATTGATCGATGCAGTGACTTTTATGACTTTCCCGTGTGAGACTGGGGGATCTGGACCGCTAGCACACGCTAGTTTTTCAGCAGCAGGTAACGTGTTCCACGTCTGCTGGCAGAATTCCCGCGGCTGATTAAACCTGTTTTTTCCACGGTGACAACCAGGCACGGCGTCGAGCATTACATCACCACCACAGGGCCCCCGGTTTTTGCGCGTGCTCGTCGGTTAGACACACAGAAATTAGCCATTGCTAAAGAGGAGTTTGCCTCTATGGAGCGTTTAGGCATAGTTAGACGCTCCAAGAGCCCCTGGGCCTCACCGCTTCACATGGTGCCCAAGGCAGACGGTTCGTGGCGCCCGTGTGGGGATTTTCGCCGCCTTAACAACGTCACAGTGCACGACCGCTATCCAGTCCCACACATTCAGGATTTTTCCGTGCATTTAGCAGGGACAACCATCTTTTCTAAGGTGGATTTAGTACGCGGTTACCACCAGGTTCCCATGAGAGCAGAGGATGTGCCTAAGACCACTGTAATTACCCCGTTTGGGCTTTTTGAATTTCTGCGCATGCCCTTTGGCCTGAAGGAGGCAGCGCAGACCTTTCAGAGGCTGATGGACTCTGTGTTGCGAGACCTCACGTTCGTGTTCATTTACCTCGATGACATTTTGGTGGCCAGTTCCTCAACAGAAGAGCATTTGGCACACCTCAAACTGGTCTTCCAGAGGCTAGATGAACACGGCCTTATTGTCAACCCGGCTAAGTGCCAGTTCGGCCTGCCGGTTATTGATTTTTTAGGGCACCGGATTTCAGCTCAGGGTGCAGTTCCACTGCCGTCTAAGGTTCAAGCGGTGGCAGAGTTTCCCCGCCCGGCCTCGGTTAAGGCGCTGCAGGAGTTTTTGGGTATGATTAATTTTTATAACCGTTTCCTCCCTCGCGCCGCCCACCTCCTGCAGCCGCTTTATGGAGCCTTGCAAAAAAAGAAAGGCTGTGACCCAGTGGGGTGGACACCTGACCGCATCAGTGCCTTTGAGGATGCTAAGTCTGCCCTGGCCAATGCAGTACTTTTAGCTCACCCATCACCTTCGGCCCCCATTTCTTTGACAACCGACGCTTCGGACATAGCAGTAGGGGGAGTCGTAGAGCAACGGGTGGCAGGAGTTTGGCAACCTCTTGCATTTTTGAGCCGCAAACTACGTGACAGTGAGCGAAAGTATAGTGTTTTTGACCGTGAGTTGTTGGCGCTGTACCTCGCCACCCGTCATTTTTGTTTTTTTCTAGAAGGCCGTTCATTCACGGCCTATGTAGACCATAAGCCGTTGATATTTGCAATGTCTAAAGTGACAGAGCCGTGGTCCGCTCGCCAGCAGCGCCATCTAGCGTCCATCTCAGAGTTTACCACGGACATTCGGCATGTCGCAGGTAAAACAAACCTGGTGGCCGATTGCCTGTCACGCGCGCTGGTGTGCCCTGTAAACCTGGGAGTTGATTTTTCTGCTATGGCTGTTGACCAGGCTGCTGACCAGGACATCGCGACTCTTAGGTCTGCTGGTACCGGTCTCAGACTAGAGAACTTGGCGGTGGAGGTCGGAGGTCCAGCTCTTCTCTGCGACATCTCCACTGGTCGGCCCCGTCCGGTGGTCCCAGTTTCCTGGCACCGGCGGGTTTTCGATTCCGTACACTCCCTCTCACACCCTGGCATCCGGGCGTCAGTGAAACTGGTTGGGGCCAAGTTCGTCTGGCCCGGCCTCCGCAGGGAGGTTAAGGAGTGGGCAGCTGCATGTGTAGCATGCCAGCGGGCTAAAGTTCACCAGCACACAAAGGCGCCCCTGGAACCGTTCCCCATTCCAGCCAGGCGGTTTGACCATGTCCACATCGACCTGGTGGGCCCTCTTCCTCCATCGCAGGGTTACACGCACCTCCTCACCATGGTGGACCGTACCACCAGGTGGCCCGAGGCAGTGCCCCTTTCCTCTACAGGGTCAAAAGATGTGGCGCGTGCTTTCCTGGGTGCCTGGGTTTCACGTTTTGGTGTCCCGTCTGACATCACGTCTGACAGAGGCCCCCAGTTTATTTCAGAACTTTGGTCGTCGTTGGCAGAAGCTTTGGGAGTGCAGGTACACCGTACTACTGCGTACCACCCACAAGCTAATGGCCTTTGTGAACGTTTTCACAGGTCCCTCAAAGCAGCGCTGCGTGCTGCGCTCTCGGATGGTAACTGGGTGGACCGCTTATCGTGGGTCATGCTCGGTTTGCGCACGGTCCAGAAGGAAGATTTAAATGCGTCGCCCGCAGAGCTCGTGTTCGGTCAGCCACTTCGTGTGCCTGGAGAATGTTTGCCTGAAAGCTCGGCTCCGCAAATTCACCCAGCAAGCGGTCCCTTCGCATCAAATAGTTTTTTGACCTAGGGCCTATTCACCACTGTTTTCCGCGAACATTCATTCCATCGGAGCTCAAGTCGGCTCAGTTTGTCTTCGTGCGGCATGATGCTCATCGTTCTCCTCTACGGCCTCCATACGACGGCCCCTTTAGAGTCCTCGAGAGAGGCCCTAAGGTTTTTTTGCTAGACCTAGGTGGCCGCAAAGAGCACATGGCACTAGATAGGCTTAAACCCGCACACACTATAGCGGATGAAGCTGTGGTCCCGGCCCAGGTCCCCCGTCGTGGACGCCCTCCACTGAGACCTCCTGTCGATGCTGCAAAGGATGGACGTTCTAATTTACCACCGAAGACTGTTGTTTTTTCTCCGCAACATCCTGCTCACACTGATGCTCCTGTGGTGGTACAGGAAGGACGGCGCAGCCGTTATGGTCGGCTAATTAAGCCACCAGTGAGGGACTGATGGGCCCTTCCAAGGACAACCTTCTGGGTGTTCTGGGGGGGGCTGTGTGGCGGACACAATAACGGACCTCGCACCCATCAGGACTGTATGGAAGGGGGCGTGGTCACAAGCGTTTATTGGTTGCTTAGCAACGTGTGTTTGTTTACTGTTGTCAACTGACAGTTCTTCTAGTCAGTTGGATTCCACTGTCACGGAATAAAGACGTGTTTTACCAACCTCTGGAGTCGAGCCTCATCCTGCCACAGTACCATTAATACAGGTAACGAGTGGAGGACAGAGCCTCTTAAAGAAGTTATTTTACCGAGGAATTTACCAATGAATTCAGTAAAAATCCTACAATGTGAATTCATGGATTATTTCCCCCCATTCTGTCTCTCATAGTTGAAGTGTACCTACAGTATGATGAAAAGTACAGGCCTCTCTTATCTTTTTAAGTGGGAGAACTTGCACAATTGTTGGCTGAATAAATACTTTTTTGCCCCACTGTGTGTGTGTGTGTGTGTGTGTGTGTGTGTGTGTGTGTGTGTGTGTGTGTGTGTGTGTGTGTGTGTGTGTGTGTGTGTGTGTGTGTGTGTGTGTGTGTGTGTGTGTGTGTGTGTGTGTGTGTGTGTGTGTGTGTGTGCGTGCGTGCGTGCGTGCGTGTGTGTGTGTGTATATATATATATATATATATATATATATATATATATATATATATATATATACATATATGTATGCAATACATCGACACGACAGGCCATGGTATATGCTCATTATATCACAGCTGAGGGGCCTTCTTCGACCCGACGCAAAGTGATGTATTGCTTTTATAAAACGGTTACCAATAATGTAAATATGAAAGAGGAATACACAATCTATTTTATGTAGTTTTTAATTAATCAGAAATACATATTATCCAGTAAAAATATCCCCACCGTGGAAAATAATAGTCTCATCTCTCCTGACGTTAGTTATTTAGCCACATGCAGTCAACACCAGGGGCGGGAGAGGGGCCCACACCACCCGTGTTCACTCATCGGCCTGGGACGGGCGGGTCGAGGTGCCCGGGCCTGGTGGGGCTCACCGTGCAGCCTGGGGTGCCTTCTGGCGGTGCTGGACCCCCCCGGGGAGGGAAACGGTGCTGGACCCCCCGGGGAGGGAAACGATGCTGGACCCCCCGGGGAGGGGGAAACGGTGCTGGACCCCCCCGGGGAGGGAAACGGTACTGGACCCCCCCAGGGGAGGGAAACGGTGCTGGACCCCCCGGGGGAGGGAAACGGTGTTGGAAGCGGTGCGTGATTGCGCGTCTTTGGTGAGAATGCGGTATGGAAAGATCCTGCCATGGAGGATTTGGGCCTCCATTGGCAGGACAACAGAATGTAATAATTTATTAGTATTATTATTATACAAGGATGGTTATTAATACTATTGTTAATAATAATATTATTATTATTATTATTGTTATTATTATTATTATTATTATAGGAATCGGGTGGATGAATGGATGAATGAATGGGATGCCTGGGTCTGGGGCCCTCCGTTGTCGGGCCCGCGCAGGTGTCGCCCTGTTGGGGGCTTCCCTCTCTCCGGGCCCGTCTCCGCCCCCCCCCCCCTCCCTGTTGGGGGTTCCCTCTCTCCGGGCCCGTCTCCGGTCCCCCCCGCTGCCTCCTCTGGTCCAGGGGCGGGACAACTGCCCGCGTCGGCGGCCGGGGCGGCTCTGTCTCACCGGGCAGGCTGGCCCCTCGCCGGGTGGGGGTCGTTGGCCTGGAGAGTGAGGGCCTCGCTGGCGGTGGGTTTCCCCCCGCCCTCTTCTCCCCTCTGTGAGGTTGCTGGTGGCCTGGGTTCCGGGTTCTTCCTTGTCGGCCTCTGGTCTCGCGGGTGGCGGGGTTGCCCCTCCCCCCCCCTTATTACCTACACACACACACACACACACACACACACACACATATAGACAGATACACCGGCTCATTCACCTGCATGCTTGCTCTGTAGTTTTTGGGGTTAGTTAATCGTGGTAGCTTAGCTTAGTTGTGATTGGATCTCGAGGCTTGGGACGGTTGCTGCTCGTGTTTCTGCCGATTCCGTGCCGGTTTCGTGTCTGTTCTGTCACCCCCAAAAAAACTGGGTTTGTATGTGTATATATATATGTATGTGTATGCGTATATACATGTATATATATTAATGAGATAAATATATTAACAATGCACATATATGCCTTAGGTTCTTACCAGCATGGTATTAACCATTAATATGTGTGCAGAAAAGTAACAAAAAAAGAACATTAACTATAAAGACGTGAATTCAACTAATTTAGTCTTTTTGTTAATGTCGTCAAAATACCGCTAGGTAGCATAATTTGCAACCTACTTGGTTGTTGTCATGGAAACATAGTTGCTTCTCAGCAGGGGCGGAGCAGGGGTCCCAACCCAGGGGGGGCGAAGCATTCTAGATGGGCCCTTGTGGCCTAAACATCACCGTTAAAACATAATCGCTAAAAAAATGCCACATATCAGCCCCTCTGACACACAACCACAGCAGCAGCAGCAACACGATCTAAACCATTCACATTTTTAGCACCATGGATTTACCAGTCATTATGTCAAACCTATAAGCCTAATGCAGACTTTAAGATATAAGTATCAAACTGGAGATACAAATCAAATGACATCCAGTGATGTCTATGGAAGCCCATTTCCACCAGTAAAAGAAAAAAATAAGATGAAATCTTAGCCTTAAAAATAAAAATATCCTCACGGTCATAGTCAAAGGTCATGGTCAAAGTCATAATTTCAACTTTCATAATTATGACTTTCTATCTCATAATTTCAACTTTCTATCTCATAATTTCGACTTTTTATCTCATAATTATGACTTATCGTGGGGATATTTTTATTTTTAAGGCTAAGTTTTCATCTTAGCCATAGATGTCGGATTTCGCCAAGTAGCACAATTCAGACACACGTGTTCAACCTACACGACAACAGTTTACAATGTGCAACGACATGTATTTAACACAATGACCGAGCGACAGGCGGTCAAACAGCAACAAACAATATAGGAAAGGCTGTATATTCAGCATTATGACAATGTTATCAGAAATAATTAATATTATGACAGCTTACCAATGATGGCTTCATCCAGCGGTGGGTGGAGAACCACAACAAAACATATTTCCATCTGGGGGGGGTACACATTTAACGATCAGCCGGTTCTTCATCGCCGCAAACCTTTCAATCATTTTCAATCAGGATTTGTCGTTTAAAACATATGTTAATCAGGTTTGTAAAATAGCCTTTTTCCATCTCTGTAATATTGCAAAAATTAGGAAAATCCTCTTGCAGAGTGATGCAGAAAAACTAGTTCATGCGTTTGTATCTTCTAGACTGGATTACTGTAATGTGTTGTTAGCAGGATGTCCAAGTAATTTGCTGAATAGGCTCCAGCTGATCCAGAATGCAGCAGCACGAGTACTGACAGGAATCAGCAGGAGAGACCACATCTCTCCAGTGTTAGCGTCGCTCCATTGGCTACCTGTAAAATTCAGGATCCAATTTAAAATTGTATTAGTTGCATATGAAGCCCAAAACGGCTTAGCTCCGCAGTATTTACAAGATTTGATAGTGCCTTATGTTCCTGGCAGAGCTCTCCGCTCCCAGAGTGCAGGTTTACTTGTAGTTCCTAGAGTATCTAAATGAACCCATCCTGACCTCATGGAGACAGCTGATCTGGCCGTGTACCGCTCTGAAACTCACCTTGCGAGGACCATGAGATCAGCCGTAATGGCGTATAAAGAGACCGTCATACCTCAAGAAGAGGAAGGAAATCCGCTTGTCCGGAGCACCGCAACCACCAACAAAGAGGTGTTCGAGTGGTTCAGGTGGGACAGCATCGGAGCGGCGTGCAGTCCTCAATGTGGTGGATGCAAGTGTGGCAGGTGCCCCCCTGGAGGAAAAGAAATGACCCTCAAGGAAGAGCGGGACCTAGAAAAGATAAAAGATTGCTTAACATACGTGCTGGCGGACAAACATAGCAACTTACCCCACTGGGACACAGCCTATCCCTGGAAGGCAGACCTCTCAACACTGCCAGACAATCGGCATGCAGTGGAGGCAACCTTCAGAAACACGGAGAAACGTCTGCAGAAGGAACCTGCATGGAAGGCTGCATACAAAGAACAAATCCATGAAATGGTCTCAAGAGGAGCTTCTGCTAAACTCACAAGGGAGGAAATCAACTGCTGGAAAGGACCTAAATGGTACATCAGCCATCCGGTTGCACCAAACCCTCACTCCTCCTCAACCCCTGTGAGAATTGTGTGGAACAGTAGCCAGGAGTTCCGAGGCATAAGCCTAAATGATCTTCTTCACAAGGGTCCCGATGTCCTCAATCCCATCAGAGGTGTCCTTCTGAGGTTCAGGAGTGGACTCCATGCTGCACTGGGTGACGTAAAAAAGATGTACAACTCAGTGTGGCTGAAAGATGAAGAAGTCCACCTCCACCGCTTTCTCTGGAGAGACAACCCAGAGGATGACATTGAGGTGTTTGCAGTTGTCAGAGTCAATATTGGTGATAAACCCGCAGGATGTATCGCACAAGTTGCCATGAAGGAGACGGCCAACCTTCCTCAGTTCGCTGATATGGTTGAAGAACGGCGAGCTCTGACTGAGGACAGCTACGTGGATGACATCTTGACCTCACACGATGACCTCAAGACGCTGGAAAGGATCACCAAAGGGGTGGAGAAGATTTTGAAAGCGGGAGGCTTCTTCCTCAAACTGTGGGTCCTGTCACACCAAAGTGGGAGGAGTGGAGCCCCTGCTGAAACAACTGCTAACTCTACTGCAGAAACAACTGTACCCAGGACTCTGGTACTGCCCAACCAAATGCATGATGGGGAAAACAAAGCACTCGGGGTCGGCTACGAACCTGAAACATACAAGCTTCGGTTGCTGACATCGATCAACTTCTCTAAGAAAAGAGGGAAAATGAGGACAGGACTTAATCTGAGCATGGAGGATGTTAGGGAAGCAACACCAAATCCCCTTACCCGACGTATACTATGACCCGATTGGTCTTGCCTCGCCAGCCAAACAAAAGGGAGTGATGTTGGTACGAGAATCAATCCAGGAAGCTGGCAAAGACAACCCATCTAAAGACACATGGGATGCCCCACTCTCGCCAAAACTTCGAGAAGCCGCAATAACGCTTTTTGAAGAATACGTGAGACTTGGCCAGGTCAGGTTTGAGAGAAGCCTCACGCCACCTGGAGCCATAGGCCCACCAATAGGGATCACTTTTTCAGATGGAAGCGAATCCTCCTATGGAGCTGTGCTCTACTTGCGGTGGGAAACCAGGGACAAAGTTGAAGTGAAGTTTGTGGAATCCAAAGCTAAACTCACCCCTCTCGACCAAAAGGGAGATGTGATCAAGGCGGAACTATGTGGTGCGGTCTTTGCCACCCGCCTAAAAATGTACTTTGAAAAGCACTGCCACATTAATGTCAAGCAATGGATTCACTTTGTGGACAGCCAAACGATCCTGGCACCCATCCAAAAGAACAGCTATGGCTACCAGACCTTTTTTGCTAATCGAATCGGTGAGATTCAGAAAGCTGGACAAGTGGAAGATTGGAGATGGATCGAAGGCAAACGAAACATTGCTGATATACTTACCAGAGGTACAACTCCTGAGGAACTGAATGAAGGGTCAGAGTGGCAGCAAGGCCCCGAGTTCCTGAAGTTGCCCGTGACTGACTGGCCAATGAAGATGGCCAGTGAAATTACACCTTCTGCTGCTGAAGATGTGGGGAAACTTCAGCGGAAAGCCTTTTCAGCAGTGGTCACCAGGTCCCAGTCAAAAGGAAGAACTGGCCCCAACGAGCCTGGCATCAAGGCGGAGCTCAAGATAAAGGCAGAACTCAAGCATGAAGGAGCCAATGGTAGACTGACCTCACCAGCTGTCCCAGGTGTAACATCAGTGGCAGACAGACAGAGAAGGCCCTGGACAATTGGACTGGTGCGCCTTGTGGAACCTCAACGCTTCAGTTCTCTGTCCAAACTGTGTGGTTCCATAGCCTGGACTCGACGGGCTGCAGAAACCTGGCTAGGAAGTCGCCAGACATCGGACTCATCAAAGTGGGAGGCAAACTGCTCTATCCTGTCTGTAGAAGAAAGAGCGCAAGCATTCCGAGATCTGGTCCTCGCAACCCAATATGGCAGTCTGTTCCTGGACTCGACACTGAACCGCTTGGTGGTCCACAAGGACGAGAACACAGGAATCCTTGTCTGTGGAGGACGAATCCAGTCCTGGAAAGAAGATGGAACAGCTGTTCCTATTACGTACTCTGCTACAGGGATCACAGAATCCGCAAATGAAAGGCATGTTTTGCAAGTAAAGATATGTTTTATTTTTGACCCAATGGTTCTTTTGTTCAGGTTGAAAAAAAAATGATGCAAGTGACTATTTACAATAGTGATGGGAAGCAGTTTACAAATTAAACCCAAAGAACTAAAGTTTATATAAAGAAAATGACTCCAACGTAAACCAAAGAAACAAGCATAAGAACTGGACCCTAACCTTAAAATAATAAATCCACTAACTAAACCTAACCTTTAACAAAAACAGAAGTACAACAAAATTACCTATACTAAACTGACTATTCTAAATCAATCCTCCAAAAAAAATCAGGCTTTTACATAGTCAGGCGTTGGAGCCATCTAGTATTGATCCTACTGCTTCCATTCACAAGTGCTTCAACAAACAAGATTTAGCAGGAACCAAACTTAAGGGCAGAAAGGCTGAGGGAAACCAAACATTTAGCCCCAAAGCTCACACAACCTCCAGGATGGACAGCACGTCTTCACACATGGGTTTGAGTGAGACGACTGCCAACGAGCACTGCTCCAGCAGCAGCTTTGTAGGGGGAGAGGTTCCCTCTGGTTGGCTTCTGGTAGAGGTGGGCGTCGCTCTTCATCAGCACACCTGCAGCAGCTCCAACTCCTCCCACACCAGAGGACCTGAGCTCACAGGTGATTTAGTGATGGCCAATTAAACCTCTGCACCCCAGTAGCAGACACTCGTAAATGAATAAAAATAGTAAACAAAAAATAGTACATTTACAGGGACGTAACACCCCCACCCTCAAAATCAAACATATGCCCTCAAAAATATGTTTGATATGATTTAACACCAAGCCCGAGATAGGGCATCAGCCAGAACATTATCTGCTCCCTTCTTGTGTCGGATTTCCAAATTATAATCCTGAATGAGGACAGCCCACCGCATGAGCCGTTGGTTATGGTTACGCATGCGCTGCAGAAATACTAGAGGGTTGTGGTCGGTGTAACAGACAACTGGCAGCGGACTTGACCCAACATACACCTCGAAGTATTGCAGCGCAAGTAACATAGCCAGCGCCTCCTTCTCAATGGTCGAATAATTCACCTGATGTTTGTTGAATTTTCGTGAGAAGTAACAGACAGGATGATTGACCCCACTCACAGACTCTTGCAGCAGCACAGCTCCAGCTCCCACCCCACTGGCATCCACCTCTAGAGAAAAGGGACGGGAGAAGTCAGGAGCAGCCAACACGGGCGCACTGCACAGGAGAGATTTAATGGACTCAAATGCATGTTGACACTGAGGAGACCAGATAAATGCTCTTTTCGGACTTAACAGATTGGTCAAGGGGTGGGCAACGGTGGCGAAGTTGGCACAGAAAGACCTGTAGTAGCCCGCTGCGCCTAAAAACTGGCGTAAGCCACGCCGAGTGGTAGGAGCGGGGTAGGCGGAAATAGCAGCAACCTTAGCCTCAACAGGCCGAACTTGTCCTTGCCCCACTTCTTTGCCTAGGTAAGTGACTGTAGCCTTACCAAACTCACATTTAGCCAAATTCAGAGTCAAAGAGGCTTTCGCTAAACGCTCGAACACAATTCTGAGGAGTTTAATGTGCTCCGCCCAGTCCCCAGAATACACAATTAAATCGTCTAAATAAGCATTGCAGTTGGGCACCCCCTCCAACACAATGTTAACGAGCCTCTGAAAAGTGGCCGGTGCGTTGCACATACCAAAGGCCATGACGTCATACTGCATGAAATGATCAGGAGTAACAAAAGCAGATATTTCAGAAGCACGGCGCGTTAATGGCACCTGCCAGTAACCCTTAAGCAAGTCTAACTTAGTCACAAATGCAGCAGAACCCAAGTTATCCACACAGTCTTCCATTCTAGGGAGAGGATAAGAATCTTGCACAGTGACTGCGTTAACCTTCCTGTAATCAGTACAAAACCTAGGGCTGCCGTCTGATTTAGCCTGTAATAGACAGGGAGAGCTCCACGGACTCGAACTCGACCGCGCTAAACCATTAGAGATCAAATACTCCACCTCTTTTTTCATGAGCGCTCGTTTGGTGGGATTGACGCGATACGCGTGCTGTTTAATAGGCCTGGCGCGCCCCACGTCAATATCATGCTCTAGCACAGTAGTGTATTCCCGGACGAGCCCCCATATTACGTACTCTGCTACAGGGATCACAGACTACGCAAATGAAAGGCAGGTTTTGCGAGCAAAGATGTGTTTTATTGTGACCAATGGTGGGATCACCCACAAAATCCTCCAAATCAAAGACCACCATTTTCGCCTTTAACCCACAAAAAGCGTTTACAAGTCTTACCTTGCCAAATAGAAAAAAACAAAACACAACCTTACTCACCAACCATGCCTTTTAAAATCCCGGACGAGCCCCCATATTACGTACTCTGCTACAGGGATCACAGAATCCGCAAATGAAAGGCAGGTTTTGCAAGTAAAGATATGTTTTATTTTTGACCCAATGGTTCTTTTGTTCAGGTTGAAAAAAAAATGATGCAAGTGACTATTTACAATAGTGATGGGAAGCAGTTTACAAATTAAACCCAAAGAACTAAAGTTTATATAAAGAAAATGACTCCAACGTAAACCAAAGAAACAAGCATAAGAACTGGACCCTAACCTTAAAATAATAAATCCACTAACTAAACCTAACCTTTAACAAAAACAGAAGTACAACAAAATTACCTATACTAAACTGACTATTCTAAATCAATCCTCCAAAAAAAATCAGGCTTTTACATAGTCAGGCGTTGGAGCCATCTAGTATTGATCCTACTGCTTCCATTCACAAGTGCTTCAACAAACAAGATTTAGCAGGAACCAAACTTAAGGGCAGAAAGGCTGAGGGAAACCAAACATTTAGCCCCAAAGCTCACACAACCTCCAGGATGGACAGCACGTCTTCACACATGGGTTTGAGTGAGACGACTGCCAACGAGCACTGCTCCAGCAGCAGCTTTGTAGGGGGAGAGGTTCCCTCTGGTTGGCTTCTGGTAGAGGTGGGCGTCGCTCTTCATCAGCACACCTGCAGCAGCTCCAACTCCTCCCACACCAGAGGACCTGAGCTCACAGGTGATTTAGTGATGGCCAATTAAACCTCTGCACCCCAGTAGCAGACACTCGTAAATGAATAAAAATAGTAAACAAAAAATAGTACATTTACAGGGACGTAACAGTTCCTCTGATCCCATTTAATTCATGGCTCGCAACCCTGCTATCAAGAGAAGCCCATGACGAGAACCATGAGGGTGTTGCTGCCACACTTCTGCGCACCAGGAAGAAAGCATGGATTGTGCAAGGTCGGAGAGCAGTAAAGAAAGTAGTGAACGACTGCTTTACATGCCGCAAACTGAAAGCAAAGATGTGCCAGCAGGTGATGAGCGATCTGCCGCCAGAACGCTCACAGCGTGCCGACCCATTTGAGCATACCACACTTGACCTCTTCGGCTGCTTTGAAATCAAGGATGCTGTCAAGAAGAGGACAGGAAAAAAGGTGTGGGATATAGTCTTCTCTTGTATGGCATCAAGGGCAGTTCATGTGGACATTGTTGACGACCAATCATCTGAAAGCTTTGTCCAAGCTTACTCTCGCTTTGTAGCATTGAGAGGCCATCCTAGAAAATTGTGGTCAGATAGGGGAACCAATTTCATTGGAGCTAAACCTGCCCTACAAGACTTGCATATGTACTTAGCTACCTTACAGGAAGCATCCATAGAGGACAAAGCCACCAAGAATGGGACAGAGTGGGCATGGAACTTTCATCCAGCTGACGCACCCCATCGTAACGGGGCTGCAGAAGCTGCAGTTAAGCTCATAAAGAGGGCTCTCACTAGCCTCGGAGGGACGACAAGCTCACTCACCTGGGGTGAACTCCAAACCCTCTTCTTCCAGGCAGCTAACCTCACCAACGAAAGGCCGATAGATGCAAGGGCACAAGAACAAGAAGAATCTGTATAGTATCTGACCCCCAACACTCTGCTCCTCGGGAGGACCAGGCAAGGAGGAGATACAGGAGGAATCGACTTGTTCACCCACCCCTGGCGCTGTCTCAGAGCCATCCAAATTGGTGTGGATATGTTCTGGAAGAAGTGGAGTGAACTTGCCGGACCTAACCTATTCATTCGGCCGAAGTGGCACCAGAACCAAAGGAATGTAGCCATCGGTGACATTGTATGGATTGCTGATCAAAATGCACTGCGAGGGCAATTTCGGCTTGGACGGATCCAGGCCGTGCACCCTGACAAGAAAGGACTTGTGAGAGACGCAGATGTCAAGACGTGTGCAGGCCTCCCTGCCTTCCTAATAGTTGGACTTAAGAGGAACCCTCAGCAGCTGACGGCAGTCGTCTTACGGAGAGACATAAGGAGACTGGTAGTCCTCATCCCTGTGGAAGAACAGTGACTCTTAAAAGGAAAAAAAAAAAAAAAAAGTTACATATTATGTGGTGAAATATTTAGTGCGTGACCGCCTTGAATCGCATGATCAGTCGGTCAAGTGGGAGGTGTTACGTTCACTACGTCACGGGTGTTCGGCGGCGGTGCGGCGCAGGTGAGATGATGAGAGTGGGAGGTTCACTTACCTGATTGAAGCACGGGCTATAAACGGGAGCTGGCACTAGTGCAGCATGTTGTCACGTCAGGAGAGATGCGCCACCGGTAAGCTGCTGTTTATATTAATTGGGCTGCGGTTTAAGTTTGTTTTGAAAACGCTGCCGCTGTGCTGGCGTTGTTTATGTGCGCCGTTTGTCTGCTTGATCCGTAAATGTTTGAGTTTGAATTGTGGCGTCCTCACTATACTTCCTGGTTGCAGTGCATGCTGGGAAATGTAGTTAATTGTTTTACATGGGTAATGATTTGCTTTGCTCAGCGTTGCTACTAAAAAATACACTCATTATTTGCACTTTGGGCCAATATACTGAGAGCACTTCGTGGTTTAGGCTGTTGGTTAAATGTGTGGCATTGCTATTTATTTACATTTGGTTTAAGTAATTGAATTGGTTTAACAAATTTGTGGCAATGAAATGTGGCTTGTGTGTAGCAGTGCAATGTTTAAATGTGCAATGTTCAATATTGCTTGTGAGGGAAATTGTTGCATTTCTGCAATTATTGCATATACAGTTTAAAAAACTAATTATTATAATTCTAATTATATTATTATAACACTAAATACTGATTATTTTACTACTACTAAATTATACTTGTAATTTATATTTGCATAATTTATTTATTCAGAATTTATAATATATTATGTATATTGCTGTTTACACCATAGCTTTTCTATTTTATAGGTTTATAACCTGCTATTGTGGACTAAAAACAACTTTATAAGGAAACTCAAACAAAGTAAATAAAAAACCACAAAGAGTTAAAACAACGTGTCTTCTTCTGGCGCCCTGTTCGGTGGGGAAAATCTTAAAGAACCGAACAGTATCAGTTATAGTATCAGTAGAACCAGTAGTAACAGTTATAGTACCAGTTATAGTACCAGTAGTACCAGTTGTAGTATGTCATAACCCTGGCTCAAAGGCCATGACAAAAGAAGGGGAAAGGACGCAACGTACTAGTAAATTAAGATATTTATTAAGGTAAATCAAGAATCACAAATAAGATAAGGAATGGGATGTGTAAAGTCAGTAAAATCAGTAGTATGCATGTGGATGTGTGTAAATGTGCTGTATGGTGTTGTGTGTGCAAAAGGCTCAACAAAACCAAAAGGAGTGCTGCCAGGATGAAGAGAGAGAGAGAAAGACTGAAGCCCCAGCCTTTTCTCTTCCTGAGGAGCACCCAGCCCAGCTGCTCCAGATCTAACAATCAGCTGGCTCCACCTCGAAGAGGAAAACAGAGAGAGAGGGACTGAGACACAATATAACATAGGCCATCACACCCCCCCCATAAAGTCAATGTTTCCCATGGAACCATTGGCCCCCACCCACAACCAAAGAACAAATCACACTAATGACAAAACATAAGCCTATCACCGTCATCCTGCCTGCAGCCCACCACTGTGCCCCATCTCAGCAACCCTGGTACCTGAGAAGCAGATTAAGAGGATGAGAGCACAGAGCAGTTTAACAGGCAGAACAGACAGTTATTTGACTTGAATAACACAAGGCCAAACTAACACAAAGGTGCACGTGATAATGCATCTGCAATAACATTGTCTGTTCCTTTTATATGTCTAATGTCCAGGTCATAGGCCTGCAAAAATAGAGACCATCTTACAAGCCTCTGATTGGGACATCTAATGGCACTTTTGCACTAGTATCGGCTGAGCCCGGCTCGGCTCGGCGCGGTACGGCACGGTTCCACACGTGTGTTTTCGCACTGCCAGGGGAGAAGCAGGCAGGTTGTGGTGAAGCGGCTCTGACGTACTCGATTGCGCAACCGCTTTGTTCATGTCGGCGCAGATGAGAAATCAGCTGGAGCCGGGAGCGGCTGAGAAAAAAACAGCCCGTCTACATCGCTTTTTTAATTTTTTCTCGACAGCCACCAGGTTTATGAACATCTGCACCTCAGAGTTGGATCACCAAACAGACGTTTTGCGCTTTATAATAAAATCGCAGCGAGCCGCGAGTCCCCTCGCGCTGACTCCCGCTTCCTGATTCAAACGTTTGACGGCCCCGCCCCCGACCAATCAGAGGCGTGGAGGGTGGTGACGTCCACGCCCCCCGACCAATCAGTGGCGAGGAGGCGGTGACTTCAGAAATAGTCCCTGCTCAGCCCGCTTTCAGAACCTCACTGAAATGGTTACAGAAAAAAGTATCGACTTGGAGCGGCTCTACTCGTCTCAGCCCTAGTGCGAAAGCGCAAAACGGGTAGAACCGAGCTAAGGTGATACTAATGCAAACGCGCCATTATAGTACCAGTTGTAGTACCAGTTGTAGTACCAGTAGTACCAATTGTAGTACCATTTATAGTACCAGTAGTACTGGTTGTAGTACCAGCTATAGTACCAGTAGTACCAGTTATAGTACCAGTAGTACCCGTTATAGTACCAGTAGTACCAGTTGTAGTCCCAGTAGTACCAGTTATAGTACCAGTTGTAGTACCAGTTGTACCAATTTTATTACCAGTAGTACCAGTTATAGTACCAGTAGTACCAGTTGTATTCCCAGTAGTACCAGTTATAGTACCAGTTATAGTACCAGTAGTACCAGTTATACTACCAGTAGTACCAGTTATAGTACCAGTTTTAGTACCAGTTATAGTACCAGTTATAGTACCAGTAGTACCAGTTATACTACCAGTAGTACCAGTTATAGTACCAGTTATAGTACCAGTAGTACCAGTTGTAGTACCAGTCATATTACCAGTAGTACCAGTTATATTACCAGTTGTAATACCAGTTGTACCAGTTATAGTACCAGTAGTACCAGTTGTAGTACCAGTTGTAGTACCATTTATAGTACCAATAGTACCAGTTGTTGTACCAGTCATAGTACCAGTAGTACCAATCATAGTACCAGTTATAGTACCAGTTGTACCAGTTGTTGTATCAGTAGTACCAGCTATAGTACCAGTAGTACCATTTGTACTACCAGTAGTACCAGTTATAGTACCAGTTGTAGTACCAGTAGTACCAGTTATAGTACCAGTAGTACCAGTTATATTACCAGTTATAGTACCAGTTGTAGTACCAGTTGTAGTACCATTTATAGTACCAATAGTACCAGTTGTTGTACCAGTCATAGTACCAGTAGTACCAATTATAGTACCAGTTATAGTACCAGTTGTAGTACCAGTTGTAGTACCAGTTATAGTACCAGTTGAAGTGCCAGTTGTACCAGTTGTAGTACCAGTGGTACCAGTTATAGTACCAGTCATAGTACCAGTAGTACCAGTTATAGTACCAGTTGTAGTACCAGTTGTAGTACCAGTAGTACCAACTATAGTACCAGTAGTACCAGTTATAGTACCAGTAGTACCAGTTGTAGTCCCAGTAGTACCAGTTATAGTACCAGTTGTAGTACCAGTAGTACCAGTTATAGTACCAGTAGTACCAGTTATATTACCAGTTATAGTACCAGTTGTAGTACCAGTTGTAGTACCATTTATAGTACCAATAGTACCAGTTGTTGTACCAGTCATAGTACCAGTAGTACCAATTATAGTACCAGTTATAGTACCAGTTGTAGTACCAGTTGTAGTACCAGTTATAGTACCAGTTGAGGTGCCAGTTGTACCAGTTGTAGTACCAGTGGTACCAGTTATAGTACCAGTCATAGTACCAGTAGTACCAGTTATAGTACCAGTTGTAGTACCAGTTGTAGTACCAGTAGTACCAACTATAGTACCAGTAGTACCAGTTATAGTACCAGTAGTACCAGTTGTAGTCCCAGTAGTACCAGTTATAGTACCAGTTGTACCAGTTGTAGTACCAGTTATAGTACCAGTAGAACCTCTTGTAGTACCAGTTGTAGTACCAGTTATAGTACCAGTTGTAGTACCAGTTGTAGTACCATTTATAGTACCAATAGTACCAGTTGTTGTACCAGTCATAGTACCAGTAGTACCAATTATAGTACCAGTTGTACCAGTTGTTGTATCAGTAATACCAGTTATAGTACCAGTAGTACCATTTGTACTACCAGTAGTACCAGTTATAGTACCAGTTTTAGTACCAGTTTTAGTACCAGTAGTACCAGTTATAGTACCAGTTGTAATACCAGTTGTACCAATTTTATTACCAGTAGTACCAGTTATAGTACCAATAGTACCAGTTACAGTACCAGTTGTAGTACCATTTATAGTACCAGTTTTAGTACCCAGTGTCCATGGTTCTGATGGGGCTCTCCATGGTGCTGATGGAGCTGTTCATGGTCCTGATGGAGCTCTCCATGGTGCTGATGGAGCTCTCCATGGTTCTGATGGGGCTCTCCATGGTGCTGATGGAGCTGGTTGTAGTTCCAGTTATAGTACCAGTAATACCAGTTATAGTACCAGTAGTACCAGTTGTAGTCCCAGTAGTACCAGTTATAGTACCAGTTATAGTACCAGTAGTACCAGTTATACTACCAGTAGTACCAGTTATAGTACCAGTTTTAGTACCAGTTATAGTACCAGTTATAGTACCAGTAGTACCAGTTATAGTACCAGTTATAGTACCAGTAGTACCAGTTGTAGTACCAGTCATATTACCAGTAGTACCAGTTATATTACCAGTTGTAATACCAGTTGTACCAGTTTTATTACCAGTAGTACCAGTTATAGTACCAGTTGTAGTACCCGTAGTAACCTGACTGAGCTCTCCATGGTCCTGATGGAGCTCTCCATGGTTCTGATGGAGCTCTCCATGGTTCTGATGGAGCTCTCCATGGTTCTGATGGAGCTCTCCATGGTTCTGATGGAGCTCTCCATGGTGCTGATGGAGCTCTCCATGGTGCTGATGGATGACAGCTTAGCCACCACCCTCTTCTCCTCCACCGCCTCCACAGGATGGAGACGGTAGTACAGGGCAGAGCTAGTATTACTACTACACTACAGGACAGAGCAAGTACTACTACTACACTACAGGACAGAGCTAGTACTACTACTACAGCCCAGGACAAAGTTAGTACTACTACTACAGTACAGGACAGAGCTAGTACTACTACTACAGTACAGGACAGAGCTAGGACTACTACTACAGTAATGGACAGAGCTAGTACTACTACTACACTACACGACAGAGCTACTACTACTACTACAGCCCAGGACAGAGCTAGTACTACTACTAATATACAAGTATTACGTGGCTATGAATGTGTTTAGAAGAAAATGGCTGAATTCACTTTACACAGACTTTAATGTGCAGTAAACTTGCTTGATGGATGACTGGGAGTTTGGGATATAGTGGCAGGCTGGCTTGCAGCACTACTTTTTTATAATGTAACACACATAGCTTACACATTCCCTTTTACCACTGTCACTTTTATTCTTTTCCTCCTCTTCTTGTTTTTTTTCATGTACTGTTCGTTCGGTTAATTTTTTTCAAATTGTGAATCACTATTGCCGCACGTCGATGCTGGCTATTAAGGGGCCCCAATAGGGAGATTCTTGACTGTCCTTGCAGTGTCTATGGTGGTTTCAAGTTGTGCCGCTGATATGGAGCGATATCAGCCGTCTGTCGGGCCCCCTACTATCCACTAGAGCGATATCAGCCATCTGTCGGGCCCCCTACTATCCACTAGAGCGATATCAGCCATCTGTCGGGCCCCCTACTATCCACTAGCCAGTGACAACTTAGAAAGGGCATTTCTGATGCAAAGTAGTTCCGTTATTTTGTCGTCAGCCGTCCCTCGGGGACCCCTCCAGCTCGGGGCCCCCTTCAACTCGGGGCCCCCTTCAGCTCGGGGCCCCCTTCAGCTCGGGGACCCCTCAAGCTCGGGGCCCCCTTCAGCTCGGGGCCCCCTCCAGCTCGGGGCCCCCTTCAGCTCGGGGCCCTAGGCAATTGCCTGGGTTGCCTGCCCCGTGGCGGCGCCTCTGGGCCCGGGGCGACCGCCCCCTCTGCCCCCTCGCCTGCTCCGCTAGTGCTTCTCAGACAATAATGACAATGCTGAAGAGGAATACACAATCAATGTAGGTTTTATTCATGAGAAATACATAGCCTATTATAAATAAATAAATATTTGAACCTTTTTGAATAAATAAATGAAAAATGACTCCTGTTACTCACTCCTCAATTCATTCATCCATCGTTAGCCCTCCCCGGAGATGAAGCTTACCGTGAACATGCCTAGTTAATTGTTAACGAAAATAAAAAATAAACTTTAACACCAGTTACTGTTTGCTACCTGCTGTAACCGTCAAAAAATGTGTAAAAGTTGGTTGTTGTCATGGATATAGTGTTGCTTCCCTGATATGCTGTGCTAAGGGTTTAGAATAGCCGTGGTATCTGCACATTATACCACAGTTAACAACCAATCAGATTGCAGGATTTCACCTTTCATTTTTATATATATATAAACAGCTCTCTGATGTATCCTGTCTTGAATAAGTAATTTAAAGAATGCAGGTTACTGACAAACAGAGGTGAACTAATTAAAAGAGGAACGTTACAACGCCCCCGCCACATCTAGGTCATCACGTAGATTTAGATAAACATTTAGACATGCAACAACAGCTAAACAACAGGAGCTAAATTAGACACAGACTCTCTTAGAAAACATATCACTTTTATTTAAAAAACACTTTAAAGCATTTTTTTCACAAAACCCTTTAAAAAATATGTTACAACCAATTTTTATACTGTTTCATACTGTGTCAAATTATAAATGCAAACCAAGAATGGGAAAAATGTGTTCTCTTTGCACTATAACTCAAACTGGTTACAAAATCAGGGATCACAGACCATTTTAATGCCGTTTAAAAACGTCCTGAGACCAGAAGTGAAGCTCTGGCAATAAGTCCACAAGGAAATCTTTAAAGGACTGGAGTGAGTGGCTCCCAGGACAACGGTGAGGCCATCTTGGGTGCACTTCAGTTTCCATCCCAACATTGTTTAGACACACATTCAATACCAAGCTGCACAAGAGGCGATGGTGAACAGCAGGCCGCTGGTGGATGGATCGTTTCAACACAAAAATGGCACTGATCAATACAAACAAATTAAAAATTGGCTGTCTCATTAGCAGCACTTAATGCTCCCTTTTAAAGGTCCAAGTTGTGCATTTCAGCAGTTCAGCTAAAGGGAAAGCACCAATGTAAAGACATGTGAAAAGGAGTATGCAAAATTCAATATATGGAAGACATATTTAGTTTGTTAAAATGAGCACTTGACTTCTTTTTGTCTTCAGCCATTTCCACAGAGAACTAGATCTTTACACACTTCAGAGATACATTCACATGTCTCAGGTCATGTTCACCAACATGAAACACCTATTTTTTTGTAGTGGTGACATAAAAGCTCCCTGGGAAGCAAACAGGGACCATTTCACAAACTAACCCACTTTGATTGTGCGCAAGAATGATTTTGTTCCTTTTTCTATGTTTTTGCAGCGTATTTAGCGTTTGTAGGCAAAAACACTGCGCTGAAGTTAGTCTTTGCTTTGATGCTTGACATGTGTGTTATCTCTTCTCCCATTTCACAGTTAAATCAGAGTAAATGTTCAGTGCAGTAACAGTAAACACTGAAACTTTCACATAAGATAAGAAAATCCTTTAATAGTCCCACAGAGGGGAAATTTGCATTGGGGTTCAGTCCCTGAATCCACCTGATGTGCATATACTGCCCCCTTGTGTTTAATGTGCTGCTTTTCAAGTAGAGGACGCCTTCCCTGCAACGGTGGTAAACAATCTCTTTACTGGTTTTCTATTCGAGTTTTATTCACAAAAAACTAATCACATAATCTAGAGGGAGGTATCATGGGATTGTGTCCATCAGTAAAACCACCCACTCGTACCACTACTACCGGTACTGTCATTTAGCAGACGCTTTTATCCAAAGCGATTTACATCTGAAAGAACACAATCACATAGGAGGGTCCGTACGGGGACCTTACTGGACTGATGGCTGACAGTCAGTGAGCTACCTTTACCTTTACATTATTTCATTTCCTTTTGGAGTTGTGACCACGAAATAAAATAAACTTGAAATAAGAACCGAAGACATGCAAGTAAAGTTACTTCTATAGCACCATTCACATACGTGGATACTACAATGTGCTTCCCAAAGGAATGATCAATAAAAGTAAAATCAATGAAAAGAAGATAAAATAAAAACCTATACTACTAAGCCCACCCCAAATGTAACATATCTAAAATAAATACATAAAATATTTGTTAGGAAGGAGGAACCAGTGGGCAGCATTAACAGTTGAAACATCCTCCATAACTCGATATGAAGCATTCACTCTTAACGGGGAAGTTGTCTGTAACACTTGTTACATCATCTTCAGGAACTAGGCCAGCTTTAAGGAATAACTTGAGGTAACAATGTGGTAAAAACGAGGCGAGATTGTCAGGGTTTGACACTTCCCCCCCAGTGTTTGTAACTTTCAGTTTCTGTCTTGCCCCGCCTGTGTCCCATCTGCCCTGATTGTGTCTGCACCTGTGTCTCGTCTTGTCTCGTTATCCCCTCAGTATATCTTGTCTTGTCATTCCTTGGTTCCCTGTCGGTCCGTACTGTTCTCTCCTCCATGTCTCCTTGTAGTTTTTGTCTTGATCCTGGTTTTTGTGTTTTTTGATCCTGCTCTGCAACGCCTTGTTTTTGCCTTTTTATGGATTAAATCCTTTTTGTTTTTGAGAACTCCTGACTCCAGCCTCCCTCTGTCTCCTGCACTTGGGTCCTAAGAAAACCTAAACCATGACAGAGATAACTTCAGCTCTGGTCCATCTCGGCTGCATCCTCCTCTTCCTCCTTAGCTGGCTCTGGTTCTGAAGTAAAAAACAAAACGATGAGCAAAATACAAGCGACAAGTACAAGTGAAATAACATTCATTGATACATTTATTGGTGTGAACAGCTTCTGAAGTTCTTTTTGATGTCTTAATCATGTGGACACGACATTTATTTAAATATCTCATTTGACAACACGTAGGTTTTTTAAGTTGAAAATAAAGTAGAACTGAAGGGAAGCCAAGAATGAAGCCTTTTAAAATCCCTGATAGCTTTATGTTGGGACGTGGAGTTGGTCCTGACTTTCCTGAACAGACTGTGGTTATTAGTGACTGAGTCGTAGTCTGGCCAGTCATCCTCTCTTTGTTGCTCTTCTATACAAGGAATCGTTCTGGTTCCTCTGGAGTTGAACTTCCTGATTTCCTGAGGGCAGAACCAGCTGACACCTCTGAACGATTAATCAGATCTGTGATAATATTGCGATATTATAAAATGCGATTTTGTAATGAGCTCTTATAGGGTTGTCCTGTGACGCGTGAGTGAGCGAGCCCTCGCCTGCATCAACTCTGGATGGTTTATTATTAACCTTTATTTTACCAGGAAAATCCCTTGAGACTGAATCTCTTTTGCGAGGGAGACCTGGCCAAGAGGCTTAACTGGTGCAACAACAATAAAATCAATTTAACAACGACAACAACAACAAACAGTGCAAACAACATTACAATACCTTACATTAAAAATAGCAGGTGCACATTTCTGTTAGTTTCTGTTTAAGAAGAACCTTGAATTCACCCAAGGAGATGAGTCCAGAAAGTTTAAGAGAGTTCTGAATGTGGTTCCAGGACCAGGGAGCAGCGTAGGAGAAGGCTGCTTTGCCAAGTTCTGTATTAATCCTAGGAATTTTATACAGGTTGGACTGGTTTATACAGATTCTGGGCTGGATGGAGCAGTCTGAGACCGGATCAGCTAAAACTCTGTCTGGAAGAGGAGCAGTTCCAGCCAGAAAAGCAAAAGATGGGCATCACTGTCCGAAATGTTTGAAAGTGTTGCTCCTTACGAGCGCACTTTAAAACGGCACATTTAAATCATCTGTCAGAGACTGAGTCCTTAGCTAAAGATGTGGTGCCAGCGCGGTGACAGAGTCTGGGTTCACGACATGATAAACGGTACAGCGCCTGCATTTGTCCTGGTACAGAACCGCTGCTGCTTCAGGAGACACTCATCTAAAATAACAAACGTTTCTCATGATTTTCAGTTTTTAATACATTTAAATAATATTTTCAACTATCATGCCGATGAAACTTGATGGTTCTTTTCTCGGGGTGGGATATTGGATACTACAGTTTACATTCAGAGCTCTGATTAAAACTATTAAAATTCTGCAGCGTGACGCTGATTTACCTTTTTTTTTTTCTTCGCGCGAGTCAGAGACGTTAAGATATTGGTAATTTATATGCCCTTAAAAAGAGGTGCTTAAACCAGTAACACCACCAGATCTGTTTTAGATGTATTTGAGTCTTTTGGTGAGTTTAACTGTCCTACTTTGAGATGGAGCAGGAGCGATCTCGGATAACGCTGAAGTTGGTTTCTGAATCATGCAAGGATTAAATTAACTCTGGGACACCTTCAGTTTATTTTATTAATCGATTTATGAAAATGAAAAGTTTTTCATTGCTCCCAATATTTAATATTTTGTAAAATCTGATTAAAAAAAAAAAACATACGAAAAAAAATTAGCTGTGGTGTTGAAGTGATGGTTAAAACTTTCTAAAAGAAGCAAGTGCTCCTTATGTATGAAAATAGACCCGTTCATTCATATTGTGCCTTATGGTCTGCAAAATACGGTAACTTTAAAGTGAATTAGTTCAGCTGGCCAGGCTGCACATACGACACCTAACTCAGTGACGTTGGGGCGCGGGGTAAAATGTAAATAAAAATTTCATAAAATCACTTTCCAAACGATCTGAGATTTTATTTCCTATTGGATGTGAAAACATTTTACTCACCAGGTCCTTTGTTGTTGTCGTTGGGCGGCGGGACCGTCGGCTCCTGTCCTGAATCTGCTGGTTCGTCTGTCAAAGATTCAACAACACAACGTCACTCTGGGATATTTCTGGTTTTAGGTTTCTGTTTCCGCTAGTCCGTGTGTGTTGTTCATAGAGTAATAATTTATTTCCTGATTTCCAGGTGCAGTCCAAACAGACGAAGAACCAATCAAAGGAACAAACCAAACGACAACCAGACGAATACTAACAGACATCCAGAGCGGCTGCAGTAGATCAGGAATGCTGCTGAATGACCAATCTTTGCATTAAACATGTGAATTCAAGGTGTTATCAGCATTCCTGCAGAGATCTTGGTTGTTTGGAGTTCTTGAATGCTCCTGCATCAGTCATCCCTGTTGCGATTGGTTCGGTATGTTCTGTACCGGTGGGAGCAGCTGTGAATGTGCGGGGGACCAGACCCATTTCGTGACAGATAACTTTAAAGAGAATTAGCTCGGCTGGCCAGGCTGCACATACCACACCAAACTCAGTGACGTTGGGAAGCGGAGTAAAATGTAAATAAATAAAAATGTAATATAGATTTTATTTCCTAATGGATAGGAAAACATTTTACTCACCAGGTCCTTTTTTGTCGTCGTCGTGACTAGTGACCCCCGTTTGTTCGGCATCTGCTGGTTTGTCTGTCAAACATTTAAGAAAACAACGTCACACGGGGATATTTCTGGATAACAGGCTGGACGGTCTGTCAAAGATTAAAGATATTTCTATCCATCTTTTTCAATGTTAAGATTTTCTTTTTCGTTGCATCGCAGGATGAGATTCGTTACGAGAATGACGCTTATTCAAAAAGAAGAAAAG
Organism: Cololabis saira; assembly: GCF_033807715.1. Taxonomy (NCBI): domain Eukaryota; kingdom Metazoa; phylum Chordata; class Actinopteri; order Beloniformes; family Belonidae; genus Cololabis; species Cololabis saira. Next base: position 629,645 of record NC_084610.1, on the reverse strand, counting down.
TTCAATGTAAGGACCGTCGTCCTACAGCGTTACCTTTATGCAAATTCAGAGTTTTGATTGTCTTTTGTGAAAAAGTGGAACGGAAACGCGACTACTGACGACACTGTGCTGAAATCCCATCAGAAGTAAACTCTGTGGCGGGAGCTGAGCCGTGAACTGTCTTGTAACACGCTGCCCCCATGTGGTCAGAACTTGTATTGAACTTGTTCTCCTGAGTAATAAATGAAAACCTTAAAATTCCAACAACAAAAAAACTGTCCCGAGGCTTCAAAGCTCACAACGTTGTCATAGATTTGATCACTGATTCTCTCTGATAAAGCTTTACTGACCAGGTTTGATGTTCTTCTCTGGGGAGTTCACAGTCGTCCCGTTTGGAGTTGATGTCGACAAAAGTGGGTCCAACTCTTTAAACTCTTTTTAAAATGATTTAAAAAAACAAAAATAACAATCATAATATTTCTGATAGACTTCCAGTTTGTTACAAATTGTTGAACAGGATGTTTGTGGATCACAAACAGTTTTAGGCTTTACAATTGAGTCAAACTGAACTGCAGACAAATGTGATTCATGCATAAAAGAGCAAGACATCAGTGTTTTTAAGAAGAGAGTACTAGAATTACACAAGAGGTCATGATTTATGATATAAAACTAAAGCTTTTGTGTGTATATTTGGTGCTGAGTTTTTCTTGTTTGATAAGAAAACATTTTACTCACCGTTGTTGTGGTTGTTGTGGAACTCGCAGAGTTCTTGGCTACTCTGCTCCGGTACTCTGTATGTCTGTCTCTCTTGTTCTGTCAAAGATTCAACACAACAACGTCACACCGCGTCACTACTGGCTTCGTGATTTTACCGACAGGTGTCATCTCTTTGTTATTAGATTATTCAGACCTTAGACCTGTTGAACGCTGTTACTTCAGGTGTTTTTCATTATAAAAGGAAAGTGAGAGAATATTTTCCTCACACTTTTTTAAACATAAACACTTCTATTTCAACACTTCTACACACATTCATTAAATACCCTTTTTTTCAACATGCTGCCACTTTTCTTTGTACAAACAGGTTTACAAAACTAATATGTTTACAGATGACTTTGACCAAATTATTTAAACCCTTCTGAATTTAGATTTAAACAATGTTAATGTCAGTACTAAACTAACTTTTCTTTATTCTGCCACTGCCACTTTTTACTCCTTCACTTTTCACATTTTTATTATGTAAAGCACATTGAATTGCCTTGTTGCTGAAAAGTGCTGTACAAATAAACTTTAGGCTTAAAAAAATCATTATTTTGCTCCAAAAAAACGTATTTCCTCACTAAGAAATAAAATGAGATATTTAGCTGTGGTGAATTTCATCTCTTTCTCTGGCGTCCCCAGTTTTACAATTAAGATTAAAACAATTAAACTGTGTGTCTAAGTTACCAAGAATAACACTTGAGGGATGATCCAGATTTCAGTAGATGTAATTAAACAGTTGCATGCAAAAGGGTCAGAACATTCATCAGGCATCTCGATGCAGGATGACGATGAAATAAAAGAAGCATACTGATTTTAAGGCATAAAGGATGATTCATTCTTGCGATTTTAGTCGACAAAATCATCTTTAAGGTCAGTGTTAATTTTTTTGGAGCAGACTACTAGTCTGTACACTACCATCCCAAACCTGCGTATTAATGTGTGTGTTTATGATGATGACAGACTAACATACATCTAGTACAATGAATGTGACCGTTTTATGAGTACTTACTTTTTTTACAAATACAATAGACAAGAGCCACAACAACCACAAGGAGTAGAATCGCCATAACAATGAGGATGATGATATGGTTCCTTATTCCTACAAAAATAACAACGAGAGTGGGAGAAACATTTAAGTTTTATTACAATGTATCTTGGGATTCAATCATAACTTGACTCCAGAGAGAATTTAAGACGTGAGCCGATAAACAGTGATGTGTGAAAACTCACCAGTTAAAGGGTTGCTTATGTGTTCACTCTCCTTGCGGCTGACAGGGTTCTCCAGGACACAGCCGATGCGATTTTCATGGTTCTCCTATAAAATGAGACAAACAGCTTATAAAATATCTGCAGAGAATCCAAACTTACATTTTATTTTGAAATGATGAACAAACATCAGAGATTGTACTAGCGAACATAAAGAGATGGGACCAAGAAACAACTAAACTGCAGCTGCACACTGAACTGTTAGCTGAGGTTTACCGTCGTTTTTATCGACCGAAAAGGTTCACCAGTGTCATTGTGGCAGTTTACATCCCGTCGTCAGCGAGGACAGACGCCGAGGGTGACATCAGCTCTGCTGTTGCTAAGCTACAGACACAGAAACCCAGCGCGTTTTGAGCCATCACTGATGACTTCAACCATGTCTCTCTCTCTTCCACATTTTCTACAATTCAACAGTTTGTCAAGTGTTTCACCAGAGAAAACAAAATGTCAGAGATGCATACAGCTCCTCTGTACGACCTTCTCTTGGGAAGATGGATCCTGACCTGGTCTCTCTCCATCACCTACACACTCATCATCCAGAGGGTGACCAGTGGTCACAAGGCTGCAGAAACTCTGCAGCAAAGTTTCTGCAGCAGAAACTGTGCAGGGGGTTCTTGAGGTTACAGACTGGGGGCCAGTCCCAATCCCCCCCCTAGTGCTACTTTTCAACTCTACCCCTAAATCTTGCGCGTTCCCGTGAGGGTAGTGGTGTCCCAATTCCTCTTTTAATGTAGGGGTAGTGGACATAACGAGGGCTAGTGTGTATGAATCTAGCCCTACAGAGCGAGGGATTTCAGATGCTGACTCACTGACCGAGGGCCAGAAAAATTTCCCAGAATGCTTTACGTCATCATTTGCGGACTGAATCAAACAAAAAAACATGGCGGAAAATGTCTTATTTTTAGTGAATAAAATCAATATTTTGAGTTAGTTTCTGCATAAAAATGCGTTTTGATTAAATTTCTAGTGAGAAATATATATTTTACTTTCATAATATTCACTCAGTGAATGTACATAATCACTCACTTGCCCGTTGTTGCGAAGATCTCGCCAGAATAAAGGCTGATTTATGGTTCCGCGTTACACCAACGCAGAGCCTACGGCGTAGGTTACGCGGTGCGGTGCGCTGCGTAACCTACGCCGTAGGCTCTGCGTTGGTGTAACGCGGAACCATAAATCAGCTCCCGAGCCGGCTCTCTTCTCATCCCCCGAAAACATCGAAGCAAATTTCTTAACAGGCGTTATTTGGATAAACTGAGCCCAGGTTGGGAAAACTTAATAAAGTGGCATATTAACAGCACTACAGCTGAAATTAAAACAGCTTTTATCTCTGGGCTTCCTGATATGGTGTGACGTATGTGCAAACGTAACTACGCAGTCGCTTACGTACCCGAACGTAAACCACGCAGTGACGTAGCAAGTGGTGTGCCAATCCCTAGGGAAGATTACAAGCGCCCTACGCCTGTGGCTTCATTTTTAGGGCTAGTGGTAGAAAGTATGGGGTGTATTGGGATTGGCCCTGGGATCCGCTCTGTGAAACACATGGAGAGGACCGAGTGTGTGATTGACCACGGTACAGGAGGAAGCTGGAGCAGTGTTTCCCCAACCCTGGTCCTCGGGGAGACTGACCTGCATGTTTTAGATTGTTTCCCTGCATCACCCTGATACAAATATCTGTCATTAACAGACTTGTGCAGACCTTGATGACCAGCTGATGATGATGATTAATTAAAATCAGGTGTGTTGCTGCAAAGACAATCTAAAACATGCAGGATAGTAAGATAGATAGTAAGAGGTGTGTGGTCAGAGATCACAGGCTTCAGGGAGGGAGGACCAGATAGATGAAGTCTGGACCAATGAACATGGATCATGGATCATGGTCATGGATCTTACTACTGCTGCATCATTGTTACCACGTCAGAAGCTGCTGCCCAGATGTTTCATGGCCTGGTGTGGAACAATCCTCTTCATTTGAATGTGAAAAGAAAAAGCAGATGATTGTGGATTTTCGGAGGGCCAGGAATAAGTTAAATAGTTTCTCCATCAGGGCAGGAGAAGTGGAGGCGGTGGAGGAGTATAAAAACCTCTGTGTTCACCTGGACAACATATAACACTGATATCGATAATGGAAAGGACAGAGGAGACTCTACTTCTTAAGGAACCTTAGGTCCTTCAGCGTTTGCAGCAAGATGATGTACATGTATATCATCCATAAGTCTGTTGTGGAGAGTTCAAAGCAGCATCAGAACCAGTGACTTAAAGAAACTGAACAAACTGATAAAGAAGTCTGGCTCTGTTCTGGAGCTGAATGTTCCTCCCTCCCTCGCACATTCATTAAATGTTGAACATCATGGAAAACCCTGAGCATCCTCTTCACAACACAGCGATTTTGTCACGACTTGGGGGTGTAGGACCCAGATTCTTCAGGATATCCTTCTTGCCCACACCAATAAACCTCTACAATGCCACTCTGAAGTGACCTCAATCAAGACAACTGCAGCAATTCATTTCCCTTTGGGGATTAACAAAATATTTATCAATCTGAATTCAGAGGCGAGACCAAATACAAGGATGATCTGATCATTATGAATGTGAGGTGACGTTAGTCATGATCGTAGGTTAAAAACACCAAACAAAATAGCCATCGGAGGTTAAGGTGGATGTATCCCAGCTGGCTGTCAGACTGGTTCATTCTGCCCATCTACTAATGTTTGGTTTAAGCACAATTAGTCAGTTCTTGCCAATATAGCGTAGCCCAGCAACCCGAAAAATTACATATACCACAGCCTGTAAAAAAAAACATTGGACAAGGGATTAAGTCACGTAATATATTGGCTTAAGAAGCCTCTTTTTCTTAATAATGAGCTCTTAAACATGAGGCTTGTGAAGCCAATGACAACACGTCCACCGTATTTCAATCAGATCAACTGATCCCTGATCTGCAGAGCTGCCGGCAGACGTTTGACCGAGGAGATTGATTTGCTTTTGCAGCTAGTCGAGGAACTGCAACAAATCTCAACCTGGAACTTAGATGGTTACAACTTGATTTAAATACAGTTTTTTAGAAAACCGATGAGTGGAGGGTTTGTTATATGCAAAGGACTCAACGGGTTCGGCCTATATTTGATTCAAATTTTGACAACAAAAGACATGAAGTAATTTGAGTTTCCATCGGCTGCTGTTGGAATATTTAGATTAGTAAAAAAAGAAAAGAGCGAGCACGTATACTTTAGCAGTAGAGGTTTATTTACCAGATAAATATTCATAGACGAAAACGCTTGTACCTGTGTTATTTGTAACGTCTTGGTTCCAGAAAGATACATGTCACCAAGTATCCAGCTAAACTCAACTGGTCCATGGTCGTCAGTGGTGATGCCTTCACAGGTCAGATTACAGTGGGTGTTTTCATCGTTGCAGGCTGAGGAAACAGTGGGTTTGGGGACTGGAGCTGACAGGAGGACAACACATGAAAATGTTTTTGAAATCAGATTAAAAGCAAACAAAAGCAGCCAAGCTTGAGTCAAAATTCCTCCACTTACAGATGATCTTGATTTCAATGGGGTCTTTGACTTTGTCGTTGATCTCTGGCGTGTAGTGGCCGCTGTGTTTGAGCGTCACGTTTAGGAGCGTCAGACATCCAGATGTTGTATTCAAGGAAGAGTAACCTGAAAATATGACAGATGCCATAATTAAGGTTTTAATGTCATTTATCTTCATGTGACTGGTTTTTAAAGATATGAAAATTATTTTAAGTCAACACACAATCAAGTCCATTGTAAGATTTAACATATCAGGGCATTCTTCTGGCTCTTCCAAGACATTATACGTTACACCGTGCCATTATTTACTGAACAAGACTTCCTCCAGAAGCAGCACGTGATGAAGTTACAACACCCGGGATTTAATGCAACGTTTTCTGTCCTCCAAAAGACAGTCGATCTCAAGTGACCTGAATAAACCGGACTCCTCTGAAAATCTTTGTGTCCTGAAAGTTTCCTTACTAATAACTGAAGGCTGTTTTTAAATTATTTTTTATTCTTTGTAAGTGGTCTACAGCTTGCCATTGCTCTTGGACACACGCTGATTATCACTGAGTCTCAGTTCACTGTTGGCTGCTACTACGTTCACTTGCACACTATATTAGTGTATTTGATGAATGGAGCTCTGATCCTGACGACGCTTCAGCTGCACCGATGACACTCTTGGCTTTCTCACATTACAGGGCAGCATAACGATTTACTTTTGCGTAAATTATGAAAGAAGTTGTGCATTTGTCACTTTGTAAGTTTAAGTGTCTTAAGATATTTGGTTCAGTTCATTTAATGAAAAAACTTTTTTTCAACCATCCACGTTCAGGATATCTCACCTATTTAGGTTCCTGTTGAATTTAAAACCAGCTTTACCCTGTCATACTTAAATAGAGTTTGACAAGTCTGACAGACATGCAGTGAAACTTAAGTCCTATTGTCATTTCCTTAATTTGTAAATTTCACAATTAAAATATTTAGTTGAAAAATTATCCAATGCCAAATACTGAAACTGAGACTTTTCCAACACATTATATTAACTTATTTGGGTACACCTAAAAAAATAATAAAATAAAAATAAAATCAGCAAACACAAGTCCACTTTCTGCTGAGTTGAGGATTATCAGACTATCAACACAGCTGACTTATATAGACATGCAGAAACAAAATCTGAATTTCATAAGGACTGAAAATATCACAGAGGAAAAAGCCGCGTAGCTTCACTGTAAACCGACCAATCACCACCCCAGCTCACCGACACTGACAACAACCAATCAGTGTGTAACGTATTCAACTGTTGAAGCGGTGTGACCAGGAAGTGTTTTTGTGCGAGTGAATTAAGTTCAAGGGCAGTTCGACCTGAATCAATGGTGGGAAAGCAGCAAGTGAGGCCCCTAAAATCCTTTTTTTCCAAGGTTCAACAGATTTTATATTGAATCTGTGGCCATTCTATAACACAAACCCAAAACAATTGAGCAATTTTAAGGTTTAACTGGATTTATGTTGTTTTCCCACTGAAAACCAAATGAGTAACATTGTAAATAATGGAATGATCAATTATTGGCAATAAAAAAATTATAATTATAGTTATTAAAAGGAAAAGTTCATTAGATTAATCAAAACAAAATGTGTAGATTAACTGATAAAGATATAATCATTAGCGAGTTTAGTTTTACATTCTTAGGAACCTCTTAAACACTTAGACACCCCGACTTATTCTTGGCTCTTGACGTTTACTTTCAAGTTAAATAATGTGTGAATGTACCTTCAAAAATACGATAACTTGTGACATTTGTTCCTTTAAACCAGTCTACAGCGATGTCCTTTCCATGTTTCCAAGTTATGCTGGTGAGTGGAGGAGCCACGTAGTCTGAACAGAGGTCAAATGAGGAGCCCAGTCCCCTGTAGGGATCTGCTTTACCTGTAAAATAAAAATAATATCATACACACCTCTTTAAATGACAGAAGTAAGCTGCTTCTACAGTTTCTTCTCTGTTATCTGTTTTTAATCGTATTTTCTTGCTCAGATCTTGTTTAGGCTTCCATTGTTTTAATAAAAATAAACATTCTGTTGGTTTCCATTTTTCTTTTATGTACTATAAACATTCTTTACTTTTGAGAGATATAAGTGATAGCGTGTCCTGCTGGTTTTAAAGGGAGTCCAGTCCCTGATACTCATCAGAGGAGCAGTCAGGTCCACCTGAAATCTACATGACTGAGATCCATTTGGACCAACACTGATCACCAGATCAGCACTTTGTACAGAGATGAATGAAGAGACAAGTATCCTGTTTACTACAAATTACTCTGAACAGTGGTATTTAATGGCATCTTTTTGAGTCCGGAAACAGTTTCAAGTAGAAGAAATGAGGAGTTTCAGATCTTTGCCCGAGTCCTCCGAGCAACGACACACATAAATACGTAGACGCCCCATCGAGCGCTGAGCCGTATGTCAACGTCACCGCCATATTGGATGTGGCAAGACTGCGCTCTAAACTAATAAAAGTAAATTGACTTATTTTCATAAAGCGCCTTTCTACAAAGAAATTTACGATGAGAAAATATGTTTCTCTATTTTTCTTGTTTTTGTGAGGGGGGATATATATTGTTTTTCGGCACTACCTTGTTCTCTATAGCTGATATAACATGAATTACTCCTATGTGGGATCTTATTTTTGCCATCTGAGAAAATCAAATATATTATATTTGGTGCCCAACTGTTTCCCACGTATATTGGTGCGTGTTTGAATGAATAAATGAGACGTAAAACGTACATTTCTTTGTAGAAAGGCGCTTTATGAAGATAAGTCAATTTACGTGTATTATGCTGCGTTCCATTTACCTCGAAAGTCGGAACTCGGAACTGGGAATGACGTCATAGCAGAGTTATCAGCGTTCCAGTTACAAAGTAGGTAAACAAGTTTGTAGTTCGCATATACCACATGAAAAATGTAAAGTACACTATAGCAGCATATATATGCCGAACAATACTTGTATACGACTGATTTAGTCTGACCAAAACTAGAATGAAGTGCTACGAATTTTTACAGAGCTCTCTTCTACTGTTTACAACCGGGGCAGCCATCTTGGAATGTGAACTCGGGGGTGGGGAAGACTCTCCCACTTTCCCAGTGGGAAATCCCACTTCGAGGGGCGTTCCAGTTGAAAATTCCGACTAGGAACTGGGAAATCCCCACTTCCGAGGACAAATGGAACGCGGCATTAGTTTACAGCGCAGTCTTGCCACATCCAATATGGCGGCGACGTTGACGTATTGCAGCAGCGGCATGGGGCGGATACGGATAGATGTCTATGGTCACACACCCAGAAATCCCTCTAATAGATTTTTACTATCATTATCATCTTCATTATTTATTCATTAACGATTATACCAAACCAAAGAAACCTTTTGGCTATATACTGAACTTCAAATGTCGGTCTAAACCTAAAATATACACTTTTATAAATCAGGCTACATTTATCCCCAAAACTGTTTACACGGTAGAATTACACGAAGCCAAACTTACCATAGACAGCAGACGTTGTACATGAAAACGCGAATATGACGATGAAAAAGATACAATTATTCATAGTTTTGTAATACTGGGGGGGGAATTACTAAAAATAAAAAAAAAACTGGCTCTAAAAGAAAAAAGGGAACCGGAGTCGCTTCGTTTTCGACGGACTGTTAATGAGAAATTGAAAGTGAAAGTTCAGTGACGCAGTTAAAGAAGTCTCCAAGACCCACCCTGAAAAACTTCCGCAAACAAAATATAGGTTTTCTCTTCGCCTCCATTCTTATTCCATAAACCACCATGTTATGTTAAAAACATTTTATTCTTTATTGCGGTAAAGTGAAACTGCTTTAACAATGAAAATGAGAGCAGAGATTTTTGAATTGCGGTCAATCCAGCCGTCATTTGTACTTGCTTGGTGAAATCAGCCGCTCCTAGATTTCATGTCCCTCCTATTTCAGTAATTACGGCAAATGAATGAATGCGGCTCAAAAACAGAAAGATATGAAGTACTGAGTTTGAGATAATGCATATTTATTTTTATATATTTCTTTCATTACCTTGATTACAGCCATACTTTCACCGTAATATTTACACACTTTTACTATAAAAGAAAAGGATGAAACACTTTTTTCATTTTTTACTTCAGGTTCGGTGTTGCAGAAACTGTAAAAATGTATTCTTCCATAATTTTACCTAATAATACATCACATCCCTCTCTTCACAACTACAGTCACTACAGGCACACTCAATTTCAAACAATTTAACTGTACAGATATTGAAATATTAAGATCTAATCTTAAAACATTTTACTTTTCTACAAAGGTCAGTCGCCTTTTTCACTTTAGGTTCTGTGTTGCAGAGACTGTAAAAATTAATTCTTCCATAATTTCACCTAATACCTCACATACCTCGCTTCAGGACTACAATCACTGAAAAACATTCTCAATTTCAAACACTTTAACTGTACAAATATTGAAATATTAAGATCTAAACTTCAAACATTTTACTTTTCACTACAGGTCTGCTCAATTTCAAACACATTCACTGTACTTTGATAATCCACACAGAATCACAGTGGACTCTGGTGGATGTTGCTGGTTAGATAGTTTTACTTTGACAGAGTCCGACCAGAGAGAAGGACACGCTGAAACATCTCCAAGCACACATTCATTTTGACATTAGTTCACAGGATGGATTCATGGACATCTATATATGAGCATGTGTGGTCTATAGACCCTTTTTTTTTTTTCTTTTTTTTTTGTCAAATTTCCCACATTTATTCTTACAAGTGAAAGCAGCAAGGGGCCGTATCCTTTTTTTTTTTTTTTTTTTTTTTTTTTTTTTCAAACTTTATTTAACAGTTTCAGTCAGCCAGAACATTGACAGTGGACAATACAAAACAGTCAGGCATCAAGAACTTAAATAAACAAATACAGTATGAGACATAAAGTGGATGACGTGCATAAGTAACATAAATATAATAAAATAAATGAAATTAAATAAAAAGAAAGAAAATGGCATGACATATATTAAATTTCTCCAAATATTTCTTCAATTATGTTAACAGTGTGTATACATTTTTTATTATCAATTCTTTTAATACATTCAATGTAGTTATTGAAATCAATTTCAAAAGCAGGAAAGAAAGGTCGACCTTTGGAAAATTTGGTTTTATGTATGTGGAATTTTGCAATTAGAATAATCAGATTAATTAAGTGTTGCATTTTTCTATTTTTATTATTATAGTATAACAGTATATCTTTGGCATTTAAATTAATTGGTATGTTGGAATGTGATGTGATGTAAGCTTCAATTTTTTTCCAAAAAATCTGGGAAAAATTACATTCAAAGAAAAGGTGCCTAATCGTTTCCACTTCAGCATTACAAAATACACAATTGGCATCAATATTGACAAATTTTGACACAAATTTGTTAGTGGGGTAAATGTTATGTGTAATTTTATATTGAACTTCTTTAATTTTATTGGAGATAGCAAATTTATGTGGAAGGAGCCATGTTGTTTTCCAATTAATGTCAGAGAAAGAGGAAGACCATACAAATTTCCCTCGAGGAGTAATTTTCCTTTTCCTGAAAAAATGATTCCTTATATGTTTATTATTACAATGGTGACTCATAATGTTTATACCATTAATAAAGAGGGTAAAGTCAACTTTCTCTGCCTCTTGCCTTTCAAAATGACCTTTTATTAATTGGAGAATGCCACTGGGAATAGATTTTATCACTGTTTGAAATTCTTTATAGGTAACAGGGAAGATTTTAGATCTAAGAAATTCTTCATAACTAAAAATTTCACCTACATCATTTTGTAAATCCTTAAGATATATTATTCCTTTTTCAATCCAATGTTTCAGAAATAGTGATTTATTTTTCCTAGTTATGAACTCATTGTTCCATATAATAGTTTTATGTGGAGAGAAGTTATGGATAAAGCATAGTTTTGCTGCTGAAAGGGCTTGTTGGTGAAATTTAGATAATTTTAGTGGTAATTTTGAAACATCATAATCACAATTTAGGAGAAAAGGTAACCCTCCAACTTTCCCAAAAATATTATAAGGTATAAAATACCAAAGAGATTCTGGGTTTTTCAAATATTCTTTTATCCATTTTGTCTTAAAGGTATAGTTTATATCCATATAGTCTAACATCTCCATGCCGCCCTCCCCTCTCGGGGCTGCCAAGATCTCTTTTCTTAAACGATGGCATTTGTTTTTCCAGACAAAACTAATTAGGGTATTATTTATTTCTTTACAAAGGGATTGTTGAACAAAAAGAGAGAGAGTAGGATATACAAATCTAGAGATACCGTCTGCTTTACTCAGAAGAACTCTACCTAATAGGGATAGATCTCTTTGGAGCCACATATTGAAAATATTTTTAGTTTTTTGTATTTTAGGTTTGAAGTTTTTTGTTTGACGTTCAATTATATTTTTAGAAATATAAATTCCAAGATACTTTATATTTTCTTTAATTGGTATTTTACATATAAGTGTTTCATTTGTGTTGTAGAGACATAGTATTTCACATTTTTTTAAATTAAGTTTTAAACCTGAAGCAACAGAAAAGGTGTCTATTATCATAAGTGCTGTCTCTATTTGTTGTTTATTTTCCAAAAATAAGACTGTATCGTCCGCTAATTGAGTTATCCTAATCTCTCTCTCAAAAATCTTTAACCCTCGAAAGACATTGCTCTGTCTAATTTGTATTGAAAGCAGTTCAACGACTATAAGAAAGAGAAATGGAGAGCAAGGACATCCTTGACGGACTGACCTAGACACTGAAAATCTTTTTGTGGTATTTGGGAATAACATGACACAGCTACTAATATCTTTATAGAGCATTCTAATATAGGATACAAAATGTTCACCAAAACCGAAGATTTGAATAGATTTAAATAAAAATTGATGCTCCACTATCGAATGCCTTGTAGAAGTCTAAAAATAAAATTAAAGCGTCTGAATCAACATATTCAGAGTAATCTATTAAGTCAAGGATAAACCTAATGTTGCAACTTATGTGGCGATTATTCATAAAGCCAGTTTGAGTTTCATGTATGATTTCACTCAAACCTTTTCTTAAACGCCTGGCGAAAATTAGTGAGAGTATTTTATAGTCAACATTGAGCAATGTTATTGGTCTCCAGTTATCCAATAGAAGGTGGTCTTTGTCTGGCTTGGGAAGCAAAGTTATTATGCCTTGTTTCATGGTTGTGGTCATTTCTTCATTATTTGTACATTCTTTCAGCATTTCAAAAAGAGGTCTTTCAATTATTTCCCAAAAGCACTGGTAAAATTCGACAGGAAGACCGTCCATTCCTGGAGATTTACCTTTTTTCATTTTGTTAACAGCTTCAAGGATTTCAACTTTAGAGATAGGTTTTTCGCAATCTAATTTAAAATTATCTGATATTTTAGGAGTAAATTCTTTAACATTATTAATAAATTCTTCACCTTTTATTGAATTATAATTAGAGCTGTATAGGTCAGAATAAAATTGAAAAGTGTGATTTGCTAAATCAGTTGGGTTGGAGGTTACAGAATTATCTATTTTAAGAGATGTGATATTATTTCTCTTGTAGTTCCTTTTTTCTAGGGTGAAAAAATAGCTTGTATTCTTCTCACCTTCCTCTAACCATTTAGCCCTGGAGCGTACAAAGGCTCCCTTGGTCATATTAATATATAAACTATCTAAATCATCTTTCAATTTTATCAGTTTAATTTCTTCCTCTGGAGTAGGGGAACTTTTGTTTATTAGGATATTTAGTTCTTTCATAATTTCAGATTCTTTAAGATTGCTGCGTTTTTTCATTTCTTTACTGTGTCTAATAGCTGATTCTCGGATTTTAAATTTAAAAAATTCCCATTTTTGTATATTACTGAGTTCTTTTCCATTGAAAATATTCCCAGCAGTTGCTTTGACTGAGTTACAGAAAGCTTCATCTTTCAGTAAATTACAATTTAATTTCCAGTAACCACGCAGTGTTGCTTTTTGTTTTAGAGGATTAGTAAAGGAAATGACTATCATTTTGTGATCTGAAAAGGGGGCATAACTATTTGATATTTCGGAAACATATTGCATAGTGTAAGAAGATATTAACCACATGTCTATTCGAGATTGTAAGGAACCACTAGCATTACTCCATGTATACTCTTTTTGGTAAGGGTGGCTATATCGCCAGGCGTCTATAACATTAAGTTGCTCACCTAAGTGTGATATCACTTTAAATCTTGAACCGGAAGATATTCTTGCTGGTACTCTGTCCATTAGGTCATCAGCTGCATCATTTAAGTCACCGCCAATTATTAAGTGAGCCTCTTTATATTTCTCTTTAAGCTTCAAAAGTTTTGCTGTCAGTTGGACAATCATATTTTTTGCTAGAGCATTGTAATTATAACCATAAATGTTATTCACCACCAGAATCACATTGTTTACTCTAAGCACTAAAATAATCCATCTACCTTCTTCAGATAAGTGAGATTCTATAACATCCCCTTTAAATTTATTAAACAGAATAGCTACTCCTGCTGAGTTGTTAGAACCATGACTTAAATAAATCTGGTCTCCCCATTGACTTCTCCAGAACTTACGATCATCTTCACAGGAGTGTGTCTCTTGTAGAAAAAACAAATCGGCGTTAGACCTTCTGCAAAACAAAAAAATTGCCTTTCTTTTGGTAATATTGCGTATACCATTGACATTAAGAGAAAGTACTTTAAGATTGATGAAATTATTGGTCGCCATAAATAAAAAAATAAAAATAAATAAGGAGCTGGATGCCGACTAACTTGAACAATCAAAAAAAAAACAACAAGAAAAGAGCTTTTTATAAAAACTCTCTACCTTTGGAAAAAGTTAGAAAAAACTCTGAACATTATGAGTATCAGGCATATAAAATGTGCTGTTTAGAGGCCATAACATTACTTGTAATGAGCTTTCTTAGTCTTTTTTTTTTTTTTTTTTTTTTTTACTTTTGATAAGCATCATAGTCTTCAGAGCTGGCTTTTCACGCAGTGAATTTTACCCCATCGATGAAGACGATCGGCCCTTGCCATCTGGTTTTCTTTCCATCCTTACGCGCCTGTTCCACTAAAGGCCACAGTTTGTTTCTGCAGTCTTTCTCTAAGCGGGTCAGGTCTTCGGCCATACGGAGGTTCATCTTCTTCAGGATGTCAGCGTTGCGTGATTCTCTCCAAATCTTGATCCTGAAGGTCCGCATGTTGAACTGGATGATGACTGGACGCGGTTTGTTATCATCCCTCGGGCGTCCCACTCTGTGTACCGTGTCCACCAGGAACCCCATCTTACTTTTTTCATCCGGTGCAATCTGGCTCAATATTTTGAGGACTTCATGCCTCACATCTTCGTTTTCTTTTTCTGGGAGGTTGATGAGACGCAGATTCCATCTTCTGCTGTATCTTTCTCCTTCTTCGGTTTTTTCTTTCAGTTCGTCGACTCTTTTATCCAGCTTTATCACTTTATCCTCCGTTTCTTTAGCTTGAAAATTAAGCCCTTTCATTACTTCTTTTGCCTCTTTAATGTCCGCGGTGTTTTGTTTTATTTGCTGCTCAAAGACGGAAAAACCCCGCTTTAACTCACGTATGGCTTGGAGGATGTCGGAGTTAGAAACCGTGTCCTTCTCCTTGTTTTCTCCGCACAGTTTCTTCGGGTTTGGACTTCTGCTGGGAGTCTCGGGAAGAGGAGAACACAAGCCGTAGAAACCCTCCTCTGGCTCCATGTCATGCTCCATGTCCATCACCAGATTTCCTTTTGTGACTTTTTTTGCGTCTCTCTTTGTCATTTCGGCTCACTGGTGCAATGTTGGTGTTAGCTTCGTAGGCTAACTTGTAACTTAGTTGACGCACGTGTCAGGAGAGTTAATGTCCGTAGGTCGTCACTCGTCAGAATCTTCAAACTACCATCAAAACTCTTCTATCCTTGTTTGGTTGGTGTTTAGCCGTTTAACAAGCCGTTCAAACCGTTGGCCTCGTCAAATTGCCATCAGATACTCGTTAATGCTGCAGAGCTTCGCACTTACACGTCTGCTGCAGTCGCCATCTTGCGCGACCTTCGTGGTCTATAGACCCCTTTCCGTGTTTGTAAACAAGTATGACGTAGGCAAGCTGCGCGCGCATTGTTGCGGCAGAAAGACGGAGTTCATGACAGTTTACACCAGCCGATTGACGGAAAAAGATCGTGGAAATTACGTTACTAAACTAACTGTGGCGGATGGAAAGCAACTTCCTTCCCGGAGGAAGATATCACAAAGTGGCCCGATGTCCAATGGCCGGATATTCATGTGTATTTGGTTGAGAAATCTAGTGTTTACACTCAGGAGAAGCTGCGACACTGTCAGCAGCTGTCACAGCTGAAGTTTGTAAAGAATTATGACAACTGAATGTATTGTATACACTAGACATTTTAAGTTATTTTATTATTTCATATTTATTTAATTTATCTTATTATTTTTGTTAATTTACCGTGTCCCCTTTGTTTCTTAATGAGTTTCATTAAGCATTGCCTTTGAATGAAAGCCATGTCATGTGTACCTTTGTCTGTGCTGGCTGAATGAAGTTGATAGTTATTTAAAAAATAAATAAAAATTATATGAGCTTTATTGTCCATCCTGCATCTCACATTATCACCATTAATTTACAGAAACATATTCCCACTAATATGATAAAAAGAAAAACATTAAAAGGCATATAATGCAAAATACTGTTTTTTAAAACTTAGTTCATTATTTTTAGGTAAATTCATTATTTTTATTTGACGGTTTGTGGGGATTAATATATCTATAATATACCTGAGTTTGATATACAACACATATAGTGAATATATGTATATTTGTGCAGCATATTTACAGCTGTAGAAGTTGGATGTTTGTAGCTTTAAAAAGAGAAAATAATCAATACATTTACACAATCAGCAAGAAAAAACAAATAACTCCGGTAGTTTATTAGCAAAATTTTAATAGTCAAGTAAATCATTAATGGCTGATATTCAATTCATAGTCACAGCTCCAAATCACTGATGAGAAAATAAAAAAATGTCAAGACTTGATGTTATTATTCAGAACCCTTATTTCTTAGATTTTTTCGGAACAACACTTTTACTAAGGTTTGTGAGACTAGCACACACAATAACAATATCATCATTAATCCTCTGGGAATTGCAAAAAATGTATGTTCCTCACGATTTCGATTTGTACACCCGTACACACAACAGCTGGTGGGCATGTTGTTATTCTATAACGTTACTGCAACTCCAAAAACGCAACTTAAGAAACAAATCTTCCCTCGCTCTATTCAAACTCATGCAACTTCTGCCGCTCTTCTGCCGCAACAATGCGCGCGCATCCTGTGATGACGTAGGCTGGAAAGGGGTCTATACAAGAAACAAAATACAAACAATATTAACGCTGTACAATTGTATGAATAACTACATTATAAACATTTACATTTTGTGTGGGGAAAAGATTAACTTAATACACCAAACATGCAATGAATCAACAAAAATGCAGTCACTTAAAAGGTTAGTATTGAAACGAGAGATTTGAATGAATGTGTCGGTCTGTGGCTCCATCTAGTGGACGCAGATCGCAACTACACCGCTTCCTCTCAGTGAGGGACGCATGAACAGCGGTAGAATTAACACTTAAAGGAGGCTAAATAAACTGTACTGATACAAATAGATAATGTAAGGGAACAACCGGAATATAGTTTAAAGCTGCATAAACGTCACACTGCAAGAAGAGCTGATTCCAATGTCATGTAAACTACTGAAACCAACACAGAGGTATTCAACATGCACATAAACGCAGTATATTTAGGCAGTTTAACCATTCAATGTTTAGGCAAGTTTGACAACAACAAAATAGTGCATATTATTATGGGGGTATTATTGTTCCAATATTATTTGTGTGTGCGTATCTCAATCTGTGTGTGTGTAATAAGATGTGTGTATTCACATTTGTCTGTATTCAGATTTGTGTGTGCGTAAAAAGATTTGTGTGTCTGTATTCACATTTGTGTGTGCGTAAAAAGATTTGTGTGTCTGTATTCACATTTGTGTGTGTGTAAAAAGATTTGTGTGTCTGTATTCATATTTATGTGTGCGCAAAAAATCAGCCGGGGGCTCTCGATTGGCTGTCTTTGTACACGTGGATTTTGACACACTTCTGCCGTAGTAAATTTTCACTTGAAATATGTTGGAAAATCTGCCAGTGGGACAAGATTTATCTTCTCATTACAAGCAAAAAAATCTGGTTCCACTGGCAGATTTTTTTTACTTATTTCAAGTAAAAATCTACTTGAAACAGGTGCAAATTGTTGTTTTATCCAGTGATGAGTCTTGTTTTAAGTGTAATGAGATTTCTTTTTACTAAAATGAGACATTTTAAATAGAAATTAAAGCTGCAAGCAGCGATGAACGGGCCCTCGCACTCACGGCCACCGCCCCCCATAAGCATATCAGAAATGACACCACCCACGACTTCCTATGTTAAACCATTCAAAAGTTATAGCAGAAAAAAGGGACAACCAATCAGAAGAAGGGGCGGGGCTAATTCAGGCAATGAAGGTCAAGGACTCCATACAGAATCTGATGACACCACCCACGACTCTCTATGTCAAACCATTCAAAAGTTACAGTAGAAAATCGGGACAACCAATCAGAAGAAGGGGCGGGGCTAATTCAGGCCAAAGAAGGTCAAGGACTCAATACAGCGTCCAATGACACCACCCATGACTCTCTATGTCAAACCATTCAAAAGTTATAACAGAAAATAGGGAGAACCAACCCGAAGAAGGGGCGGGGCTAATTCAGGCCAATGAAGCTCAAGGACTCAATACTGATTCAGGTGACATCACCCACGACTCTCTATGTCAAAACATTCAAAATTTATAGCAGGAAATATGGACAACCAATCAGAAGAAGGGGCGGAGCTTATTTTCACCAATTATGGTCAAGGACTCAATATCGAGTCCCATGACACCACCCACAACTCGCTATGTCAAACCATTCAAAAGTTATGGCAGAGAAAAGTATTCTAGGGGGCGCTGTTGAGCCGTTAGGACACGTCCATTAATGCAAACCATGAAATATCAAATGTATCGCCAGGCCTGGCTTGCATGCAAAATTTGGTGACTATCAAATATGGACCAATCAGATGAAGGGGGGGCGCCCCTTTGGCGTCTAGCGTCGCCACGGTAACAATTTTGAAAGAGAAAAGTAATGCGCGTAGTCGCAGGATGGAGACGCACATTTTGATGTATAACACACCTGGGTGCACATTACAGTTCGGGCCGTATTAATTGCCGAAGAAATGGCATAAATTGCGCCAAAATTACACAATTAATTCAAAATGTCCAACTTCCTGTTCGGTTTCGGCCATGGCGCCAAGAGACTTTTCTTTAAGTTGTGCCATGATACAGGTGTGTAGCGATTTTCGTGCATGTACGTCAAACCGTATTGTGGGGCTTGAGGCACAAAGTTTTCCGCGGGGCACTATTGAGCCATTTTGCCACGCCCATTAATGGAAACCATGAAATATCAAATTTATCGCCAGGCCTGGCTTGCGTGCCAAATTTGGTGCCTTTTGGGGAACTATCAAATATGGACCAATCAGATGAAGGGGGGGTGCGCTTGTTGGCGTCTAGCGTCGCCACGGTATCACTTTTGAAAGAGAAAAGTAATGCGTGTAGTCGCAGGATGGAGATGCACATTTTGATGTCTAACACATCTGGGTTCACGATACGGTTCGGGCTGAATTAATTCTCGAAGGAATGGCATATATTGCTCCAAAATTACGCGATTAATTCAGAATGTTCAAAATGGCCGACTTCCTGTTCTGTTTCGGCCATGGCGCCAAGAGACTTTTCTTTTAGTTGCGACATGATACAGGTGTGTACCGATTTTCGTTCATGTACGTCAAACCGTATTCTGGGGCTTGAGGCGCAAAGTTTTTTCGGTCTGAACCAATAAGATAAAGGGTGGGCGCGCTTTTTGGCGTCTAGCGTCGCCACGGTAACGCTTTTGAAAGAGAAAAGTAATGCGTGGTGTCGCAGGATGGAGACACACATTTTGATGTATAACACACCTGGGTGCACGTTACGGTTCGGGCCGTATTAACTGCCGAAGGAATGGCATAAATTTCGCCAAAATTACACGATTAATTCAAAATGGCCGACATCCTGACCGATTTTCGTGCATGTACGTCAAACCGTATCGTGGGGCTTGAGGCACAAAGTTTTCAAGGGGGCGCTGTTGAGCCATTTTGCCACGGCCATTAATGTAAACCATTAAATATAAAAATTTTCGGCAGGCCTGGCTTTCGTGCAAAATTTGGTGACTTTTTGGGCACGTTTAGGGGGGCAAAAAGGCCCTCCTTTTGTCAGAAGAAAAAAAAAAATAAATAAATAATAATAAAAATTCCTACAGATACAATAGGGCCTTCGCAATGAAGGTGCTCGGGCCCTAATAAGACAAATATTCTTGTTAAGATTTTGAGTTTTTGCAGTTTCTTTTTACAACTCGAGTACTGCTTATAATCTATGAACTAATGTGACAGGTAGGCTACTTGTGAACCTTCATTAAGACAAACTGTAAGCCATCTTTTATATTTATTCTTTCAGGTCCAGCTGGCAGTGATGTGCCTGGGGCTGCAGAGCTGGTTATCTGGACACCAACTGAGCACCTGGAGTTCCACATTTCATTTGACAAAGACTTCAGATACACACATGAAACACCTCCAGAACTTTTCACACATGCTTCCAACATTTGTAGATGAATTTGTTGCAAAGAAGATTCCGCTCTGCCCCTCTGTATAAAGCTAGGGGGAAAACAGTACAACAGACTTCATTTTTGTTTTCAGTTTTATTAAAAACAGAACCTGAAAGATCCCCTCCTGACATATTAGGACATACAATATAGGGACATGAATCAAAACATTTTAACACAAAAATATTGTTTAACAAAAGCACATTACATTTGTGTCTTAAGTGAGAGAGATTCAGTTTACTGTCGGAGGACTTAAGAAACCAGAAAATATTCACACCTGACAAGCTGAAATCACACTATTTGGACTTTTATTTCCTCAAAAAAATAACAATTGCAGCTGGACCTCAGTTGTTTTCAGAAAATGTTAAATGAATGAAATATGTAAGTGCAGCTCTACAAACTACATACAGCACTTAACCTGTTGAGAGTTGTGTGTTAAAGATACTGTAAGTGTAACTGTACCTCAATTGTTTTCAGAAAATGTTAAATGAATGAAATATGTAAGTACCGGTATGTTTAAGTGCAATATTAAATGTCTTCTCACTTTTCACTTGAAATAAACTCAGCTCTTTAATTCACTAAACCAGCACAGATCTTGAGCATTTTGTCAATTTTGGGCACAAAGTTAATTTGGTCCTGTTTGAGAAAGAATCTTGTACACCTTCAGGTTCCTTATTCAACATGAATGCGGGCATGAGCAATGCGGCGTGTGCGAGTGACCTCCTCACTGGTCAGCTGGCATCCTTTGCGTGTGAATGCTGGAATGATTAGCTTCCCCCTACGCTCCTCCAGCAAGTCTCTAACTGAAACCACGGTCACCCATCACCTCATCTCCAGCACGTAAATAATAGAATAGGTGTGGTCCTCCATCCCTGGGTCTGACCATTGTGTTTGGGCATCACAGGAAGCTTTGGTGTTGATCACAGCTGTTCCTTCTGATCCATCTGGTCAGGCTCATCTGAGGGAGCAATACAGTACACAATTATTAAGATAAGATATGATACATTAGGGTTTTCCCTACCATTATAACACCCCCAGCCCCCTCATCAAATGTACCTGGGGGAAGACCCACAACCCCCCACCTGCAACCACATCACCTAAGCCCTCCAGAAGTTTAGGAAAAACCCGGTACATTATCACAGCTACCATTTAAAATTTAATTAACAAAAAACATTTTTCTTATCAACACGTCTGTAGTGAAACTATTGTATTTTTATTCTAATGCTGCCCTGCAGTCCGTGCCATAAACACACTGTATTTTAACTGCACAGAAACTAATAATAAATAATACTAAAGGTTGTCATTACCGGACAAATACTACAATGCTGTGTCCTCCATACACCTGAAATCATACCTGATATTCTCATGACATTAACCGGAAATCATACCTGATGTTCTCATGACATTAACCTGAAATCACACCTGATATTCTCATGACATTAACCTGAAATCATACCTGATATTCTCATGACATTAACCTGAAATCATACCTGATATTCTCATGACATTAACCTGAAATCATAGCTGATATTCTCATGACATTAACCTCAAATCATAACTGATGTTCTCATGACATTAACCTGAAATCATAGCTGATATTCTCATGACATTAACCTCAAATCATAACTGATGTTCTCATGACATTAACCTGAAATCATACCTGATATTCTCATGACATTAACCTGAAATCATACCTGATATTCTCATGACATTAACCTGAAATCATACCTGATATTCTCATGACATTCCTGTCAATCCTTCTGAGGATTCCCGTCTCTCCTCCGGTGGTTTGTCGGATCCCAGCCACAAAGTATGATGCAGGTTTTCCTCCACAACACGACGTACCCGAGCTCCGCAAGGACATTTTAGTAAATGCTACGGTTGATAAATATGTTAAACATCAAATGTCAGAAAACAAAACCGTAACTTTTCTAGATTGAAAGCAAATTGCTTTAAAATAAACCGCCGCTCGCCCTCAGCTGCCATGGTTAGTCAATGGCGTTATGCTACTTCTGGCGTCTAACCGGAAGTTACACCCATAACCGTTTCTACGGTAGAGCCTCCAGGAATAAGGTGGATATACTCCTTTGTTATTTTATTTAATCTATATTATTAAACCTTGAGGAAAAAGTCTTCCAGAATCAACTCTCTCCTTTGTTTGCACAAACCTGTCAAATACATTTTCATTCTGATCTATGGTTTTATGGTAGAAACTATGCAGACTACTTTAGATGCTCTCTGTGACAGAGAGAAAGTTACTGCACTGTGAGGTTTACAGCTGACTGCTGGATTCTGAATCTGTGGACCAAATCCTTCCACATCACCGACGGGGCCTGCACGGAAAGAAGTAATCAATGGACCGAAGAGACTGAAAAGAAGACATTCTTTAATGTTGTCTCCATTTCCATCTGCATCCTCCAGGCCATCAGGTGCGTGTGACTCATGTCCATACACTGTATCCCAGTTGTAATTTCTATTAATAGCATATAAAGTTCTTCTGGACAAAAATGTACAAACACTAACTTTGGACATGAATATCACCAAAATATTCGATGTGTACATTTTTATGTATCTTTTGAGGTCATATAAAGTTATCTGAATTATCTGTCCACCAGAGGTCTCCCTACTCTGTTAATAACTAAACACGTTGACTAAATGGAAGCTGTCTGCATATTAAGTTGTATTTAATCTCTATTTTGGTTTAAGAAAGGTAATAACAACAGGGCTAGGAGGAGAGCTTGACCCCTCTAAAAACAGCATTTTCAGAGCATTTTTACTGCTCTGTGGTTTAAAAAATATTTTTTTTATAGTTAGAAGCCACAACCACCAGAAATAGCTAATGTCCCAGCGGTTTAAAGGTTGTTAGTAAGGGCTGTTTGGAGTTGGACCACTAGCTTGTGGACTGCTACCTCTTCCAGCTGTCAGAGCAGCAGTGTGGATGATACCAATCACCTGTGGAAGCACTTCCCCAAAAACACTGTCCTAATATTTTTGGACCAAATGAAAAGTATTGAATTTAATTGAATTAAACTGAATTAAATTGAATTGAAAACCTTTTATTGTCATAATGAAATTGTAAAGCTTCTCCTGTGCTCAGAGCAAAACAAAGTAAAAAAAAAACAACCAAGTAAGTAAAAAGTGCAGATTTGCTAAATAATAATTTAAGAATAAAAAGTACAAAGTATTTAAAAAAAATGTATGGTAACTGTAAAAAGAAAGAAAGAAAAAAAAATTTCCTCAGTCTATTTGTCCCTGCTTTTAAGTTTCTGTAGCGCATGCCAGACGGCAACAGCTCAAACAGCTGAGATCTGGGATGTGAGCCGTCCTGGGTGAAGCTGTGAGCTCTGCCGAGCCACACCGGGTGGAGTAGACGTCCATCAGGGAGGGGAGAGGACAGCCAACGACCCTCGGTGCTGTTGTGATTGTCCTCTGAATAAAAAATGAGAAGTCTTGTATTAGCCTTAGAATGAAGGCAAACATATGCTGCATGTATCTATATTAACTATAACTGGGTCCTCGGCTGCAAATGTAGCTGCTAATGTCTTTCCACGTGACTCTTTTTGTTACGCGAATCTATGGAAAAGTATTAGGGCCAGGCAGGAGAAAAATAAAAATAATGAGGAGGAAGATTTTTTTTTCATTATGCACTTCGAGAAAAAAGTCGAAATGTTGAGAAAAAAGTCGAAATGTCGAGATTAATGTTGAAGTACAATCTTGAGAAAAAAGTCGAAATGTCGAGAAAAAAGTCGAAATGTCGAGGAAAAAGGCAAAATGTCGAGAAAAAAAGTCAAAAATTTGAGAAAAAAGTCAAAATTTCGAGAAAAAATGAAAGAGAAGAAATGAAATGTCGAGATTAAAAGGGAAAGGAAAAAGGAAGAAAAAAAGGAAAAAAGAAGAAAAAAAGAAAAAAGGAAGAAAAAAAGAAGAAAAAAAGGAAAAAAGGAAAAGAAAAAAAGGTCAAACATTTTTGAAAAAGCTCCAGGGAGCCACCAGGGCGGCGCGGCTCTAGAGCCGCGGGTTGCCGACCCCTGGTATAACCAAACATAATTATTGATACTTACTGTAAACTGGAGAAAAGAGTCCAATTAAGGAAGTACCTTAACTAATTGTACGTTAAAGATTTAACCAAAGCATTTACAAAGACAATAGAAAAGGGCCTAAGATGGATCTTTGGTGGATTCCATGCTTAGAGACGATGACCTGTTCACTATTATGACAGAAGCTGTTTTATCTTGTTTTATAGTGAATCATGATGATGATGATGATGGGGCGGCAGTAGCTCAGGTGGTAGAGCGGGTTTGCTGTCGTAGTGTTTGCCCCGTGTGAATGTGTATGAATGTGTATGAATGTTGGTGGTGGTCGGAGGGGCCGTTAGGCGCGATATGGCAGCCACGCTTCCGTCAGTCTGCCCCAGGGCAGCTGTGGCTACAATGTAGTTTACCACCACCGGAGAGAATGTGTATGAATGAATAATGATTTCTGTAAAGCGCTCTGGGTGCCTAGAAGGGCGCTATATAAATCCAATCATTATTATGATGATGATGATGATTGTTCCATTAAGAAATACTTAATGTCACCTATACTTTTCAAAAGATTGTGTTTGCCGTATTAAAAGATGTACTAAAATCTGAACTCTGGAACTGGAAGTTGGCTTTAATAGACTTTAAGCATTTTAGCATATTGGGGCTAGCTAGACACTAGCATGCTAAGGCTAATGGCCATCACTTCCAGGCTGTTTTATTTCCTTCACACACACGTAATACTGTTCATGTTATTAGTGGACATGCTGCTGTGTTTTTTGCCACTACAACAATGGCAACAATGGCTAGCTCCAGCAACAGCTTGGCCAATGCTCAGGAGGGCCCATTTCCTGACTTTCATCAAGTTGCAGCGTCCAAGGTGAACAGAATACACCATAAACATTTTATATTTGGCAGCTGGCACTTCGACTGGCTAAATTTCCTTGGCTTGGGATTATTGTCCCTTGAATGCCAGTTAGCATTAGCTCTCTGAAACAATCACTTCTTACCCTGCATTCACACTGAAAGCATCAAAAATCTCCTGACGCCAGCATCTCGCTGTTTGATGCGTTCACACTGAAAGCTGCATGCACCGTCGACGCCTGCAGTGGGCGGGGCTTGAAGCTGCACTGCGGAGGGAATAGTGGGAACAGCGTACACATCTTCAGTTTCCTTTTTCACCATAGATCACACTTTGGGACGCCTTCTATATATTTTAGCGCTATTTCCACGTAGATAAGAGTTTGATGCTCCTTAATAAGTTTAGTCCGCGGATCAACATCAACCCTCAGTTAGCCCTTGCTCCCGGTGAACCATAAATCCGCCTAGGCTGATTTATGGTTCCGCGTCACACCAACGCAGAGCCGACAGCGTAGGGATCGCGGCGACCCACACCGTACCGCGACCCTACGCCGTCGGCTCGCCGGCAATTTAACGCGGAACCATAATTCAGGCGAAGCTGCAGTCTTTCTGCGGTGAACACTGACACACCGGGTCGGAGCGGATTTGGTCATTATGTTTAACCTGTGTTTTGTGATTAATAAGCACGGTTTTTAATTATTCTTCGCTGGATCAATGTAGCAAATAAAATAGTTCGGACCATCCAGCTCTTCACCCATCATCGTGAACGCAGGGTTATAGTTCATTGCCATGCCATATATATATATATATATATATATATATATATATATATATATATATATATATATATAAAATCATGTTGTGATGGGCGTGAGGTTGAACCGAAGAATAGCACAGATTGAGGCCAGTGGAACAGTTCAATTTATTATCCAAAAATAAGGTGGTACAAGCCAAGGCTGAAGGTGGTACTCCAGAACCTGAAGTAGCCAAAAATACCTTAGACAATCCAGGGAAAACTGTTAGAAGGCTTTGCATGGAGCTAAGACAATCAGGCAAAGACTGAGTGGAAGGAGTGGGTTTATATCTGGTGAGGGAGCTCAAGGGAAGCTGGTTGCATTGATGAGGTGGGCGTGGCAGGCAGGTGACCAGGTGATGACAGATCGTGACACATGTACCATGAATCGCCTGCATCTTTATGACCTGAAATCAGAGCCGTCTGGGAGATTTGCGAGGCCCTGTGCGAAATGGCCGGGGGGAGGCCCTCGAAATTTTGGGGTTTTTCGGGTCAGATCGGGTGTCTATATGCGCAATTTTAGCACTCCAATTAGCAAAATACTGGATACCTTCCCCTGCCTCATCATCATCTGGGCTTGCCTCGACCCGGGGCCCCACGGCTGTTTGAGACCCGGTCGGATCGGTGACTTTTGTAACAAATTTATCAAACAAGCCTGTCAGAGAGGCATTAAACTCTTCCATTTTCTTTAGTTTTTTTCTTTTTTCATTCCCTGATGGAAATTTCCTGAATCTGTCTAGTTCTCTCGACATTGTGTGACAGTTTGTTCCAACTCCACCGTCTGGATCAGAGCAGCTTGTGTCAATGCGCTTGGTCTGACGCAGTTGTATTGAACAACAGACACAATCAGCAAGCACATCACAGACTAGTACACATTTAGGTCTGTAATGGAACGCGAATGTTGATATTTATAAGGGAAAGAAGGAAAAAAAACGGAAAAAAAAAATCCAAGAAAAAAAAAAAAGCCCCATAGCGTGAGGCCCCGTGCGGTCGCACGGTTCGCACACCCCTTGGGGGGGCCCTGCCTGAAATGGTTGTATGCCATGAAACCAGAAACTTAAAAACTCTTTATGGTACTGGATCCCTCCAGATCAATGATAGTTGATCTGTTTTAACACTGTCTAGAGCGAAAAGAGCTAGTTTAACATGTGGAAATATTCATGCCATACAACCGTGCACGTAAGCCAAGAGAACAAGTTGTAAGTTCAACGACCTCCAGAGATCGGCAGCCCAAATGAGCATCTGATAAAGGTCCAGAAATGATGTGGTGCAGACATGTCAACATGAAGAAGACTGTTTGAGAGCTGAACATGACCCGCCATTTAAAAGAAAACAAGATGTTTATGGAGCTCATTTTTATGTTGTTTAGGTTGAATAGTTTCAATCATGAGCCTGCTGGGAATGAATAATGATCCTTGGAAAGAGAAACAGAGGTAGGTATTCTTCCTCTTCCAGGTCGATGGGAGGACAGACTGTCATGTTGGCTTGTTTTTTGTTTCTTTTTGCTTGGAAAAAAGAGACAGATGTTCGTAAAGGTTGCACTCATTTGTATGAGCGCTATCTCTTCCTGAGCCCCGACAGCTGAGAGCAGCAAGAGGATGAATGGAATTTAACTTGAAGTTGTCAGAGGGAAGAGTGAGCGAGCAGAGCAGGAATGACATTGACTTACTTTTACATGTGCAGACAGGATTGACACCGAAATGAGGAGCGGGGGGGATCCAGACAGGGAGGGATTTTTCTATTCAGTCATATGATTCAGGACATGAAGAAGACATGTTCTGACAATCCCTGAAATGCTCACCCGCAGTCTTGAGCTATTACAGAACAAAGAGGAAATCTCTCAGAGTATAACAAGCATTTTCAGAAGTCTAGTTGTTTGTTTAACCAGTTTATTCAACATTTTATTAATGTGATTGATAATAAATAATAAACCCGGATTTAATCTGATTGATAAAATGAAAGCGTACGGAAAGTTAGAAAAAATGGTATTAGATTCTTTATTTGAATGTATTATGGACATGTATTATGTTGCCATGACACCAGAGGTGTCTATTGACTTTGTGCACTTTAATGACCTGTCCATCGATCAGACTTGTGCTTATCTGCGTTGGGTTGCAGAGGAAAGAGGCCCAGACCTCACTCTCCAAGATGTTCCCAGGTCAGTGGACACACATCTGTCCAGCGTGTCCTGGCTCTGCCTCAAGGGCTGCTCCTGGAGGGAAATGCCCAAACTCCTCCCGAAGGGAGACATCCAGAAACCGTCCTCAAGAGAAGACACAACTGCTTCCCTTGGCTCCTCTAGACATGGAGAAGCAGCGGCTCTACTTCCGTCCCTCCCGGACGACTGAACTTCTCACCCGGACTCAAGGGCAGAGTCCAGCCACTCTACAGAGGAAACTCATTTCAGCAGCTTGTATTCGCAATCTCGTTCTTTCAGTCACTACCCACAATTCATGAGTACAACTGAAGGTGACAGCGTAGGCACTGCACCGATCCATCCTTCACTCACATGGGAACAAGATCCTGAGATACTGAAACCCTCCTCTTGAGGCAGCGCCACTCTCCCAACCTGGGGCCTCATTTATCAACCGTGCGTACGCACAGATGTGTGCGTAAGAACATTCCAGGGTATGGCAAGGTATGGCAGCCGCCACACCTTGGCTTCAGGGGAAAATGTAAATGTTTGTTTTTTAAATACATTTATGGAATTACTCTGTGTCTATTTGTATTGATTATTCTATTATTTGTTTGTTTGTTTGTACTGTTTATTCCGAATATGCCAGGAAGCAAAATAATAAAGCATAGAAAAACCGAAAATAAATGACATATTCGAAAAGGAGTGAGAAGAAGCATAGCTTATTAGCTCTCACCCCTTTGTCTAAAAAAAAATAAATATATATATATATTATATATATATACATACACATATACACTGTATATATATATATATACATACACACATACATATACACATACATAGTGTAGATACAGTATCCATATATACACATACACACATACCTAAACATACCTACACATACATGCACACATATACATATACACATATATATACCCACACATACACACACACACAGGCTTCTCTGCCTCTCATCACCATGCCATATCAAATTAATGGTAAATGGTAAATGGCTTACACTTATATAGCGCTTTCCAGCTATATTCCTACAGCCCCAAAGCGCTTTACACTGCAAACATCCACCCACACACACACACACATTCACACACCGGTCGTCGGCGGAGCTGCCATAGACAACGGCGCTGGCCTGACAACCGGGAGCAACCGGGGGATTCAGTGTCTTGCCCAAGGACACTTTGGTGGACACAGGCGGAACTAGGGTTCGAACCACTGACCTTCAGGTTCATGGGCGAACGCTCTACCAACTGAGCCACCTTCCCCACGAAGATAATGATAATGATCTAATGATAATAAACAATAATCATACATGAACTTTATCCTTCGTACCCTTTAAACAACATATTTTTGTACATTTTCTTGAACTGTTGGATATTTGGACTTTGTTTGAGTTCCTCACTTAGGTTGTTCCATAGCTTGACACCGGTAATAGATATACAGAAACCTTTCAAGGTTGTTCGTATGTTTAAGATTTTGAAGTTATGTTTCCCTCTTAACTGATACTCTCCCTCCCGATTCCTGAATACATTTTGGATATTTTCTGGTAATTGTCTGTTTTTTGCTTTATACATGATGATTGCTGTTTGGTAAGATATGATGTCAGTGAATTTCAGTAATTTTGATTGTATAAAAAGTGGATTTGTGTGTTCCAAGTATTTGACCTTATGAATAGTCCTTATTGCTCTTTTCTGCAGGATGGTAAGTGACTGCAATGAAGTTTTGTAATTATTTCCCCAAATCTCAGCACAGTAATGTAAATATGGCAAGACCAGTGAACAGTAAAGTGTGCGAAGTGAATTGTGATCCAGTAGTTGTTTTGCTTTGTGTATGACTGCAATGCTTTTTGAAACTTTGGACTGTACATGTTTGATGTGTGGTTTCCAACTCAGTCTGTCATCTACTGTAACCCCAAGAAATTTGTTTTCGTGCACCCTTTCAATTTCAATCCCATCTATTCTATTTGCACCTTTGTGTTTACTGTGCATTTGCCAAATAACATAAACTTGGTCTTACTTACATTTAATGATAATTTATTCCAGTCAAACCATATTTTTAGTTTTTTCATTTCCTTGTTTATAACTGTTTCCACTTGTTTAATGTTTTCACCCGAATAAAAAATATTGGTGTCATCTGTGAAATTGATCAATTTTATCCACGTAGATACTTTACAAATGTAATTAATATACAGGATAAACAATTTGGGGCCCAATACTGACCCCTGGGGGACACCACAAACAATGTCCAAAAATCCAGAGCAGTGATTACCCAACTTTACAAACTGTTCCCGTCCTTTCAAATAACTATTTACCCAGTCTAATACCAGTCCCCTTATCCCATATTTTTCCAGTTTATTGAATAGTATGTTATGGTTAATTGTGTCAAATGCTTTTTTGAGATCCATGAATACTCCTATTGCATGTTTTTTGTCATCTATTGCGTCTGTGATTCCCTCGATTGATTCCATTATTGGCTGTGATGTTAATCTGTTAACCCTAAACCCATACTGGCTCTCTGAAAATAATTTGTGTTTTTCCAAAAATGCATCCATTCTATTGTTAAAAAGCTTTTCCAATATTTTTGAGAGTTGTGGCAGTATTGAGACAGGTCTGTAGTTTGTAAAGTTGTGTTTGCTCCCAGTTTTATACAGCGGAATGACCTTAGAAATTTTCATCTGGTTTGGAAATGTACCGGTTAGAAAAGACAAATTGCAGATGTGTGCTAGTGGCTTCGATACCCCCTCAATGACCTGTTTAATTAATGACATATCAATGCCATTGTAGTCTGTAGATGTTTTATTTTTACATTTTTTTACTATGTTGATAATTTCGTTTTCCTCAACTGCTTTCAAAAACATTGAGTGGGGATTCCTTTCTATTAGGTCATTCATGTAGTCTCCCTCTGGCCCTGGATTTGGAATGTTTTTTGCTAGCTCAGGACCCGCATTTGCAAAAAACTGATTAAAACTGCTTAGCACCTCATCCCTATTGTAATTTCCAGTATCATTTATAACAAAGTATTTAGGTAAATTGTTTTGTTTAGCACCATCTCTAATAATATTGTTTAGTATATTCCATATCCCCTTAATATTGTTTTTATTATCCTCTAATTTCTTTTTATAATATTCTTTTTTGCTTAATCTTATAATATTAGTTAACTTATTCTTATATCTTTTATATTTACCTTCTGCATCTTCTGTTCTTTGCTTTATGAAGTTCCTGTAGAGTAAGTTTTTCTTTTTACAGGCATTTCTTAAACCTTTAGTTAACCATGGACTGTTCTTATGTTCTGTCTTTTTATTATATTCCCTAATGGGACAGTGCTTATCATATAATAATAATAATAATAATAATTTCAATTTATATAGCGCTTTTCACCTGAAACGACAGATCTCAGAGCGCTTTACAAAGAAGACTAAAAACAAGACTAAGAAACTAAGACAAAACCTAGCTGCTAAGATAAAAGTAAGATAAAAAGTTGTGGGCAGCAAAAAGATAAAAAAATAAATTAAAAAAATATTTGAATAAAAGGGGGTCAAGGAGAGTTCAGGGGAAGGCCTGCTTATAGAAGAGTGTTTTAAGGCCCGTTTTAAAGGACTCCACAGAAGGTGCATTCCTGAGGTCGTCAGGTAGAGAGTTCCATAGGCGTGGGGCGGAGGCAGAGAAGGAACGGTGTCCCATCGTCACGAGCCGTGGAGAGGGGACATGAAGGAGAGTGGCGTGGCTGGAGCGAAGGGTGTGTGCCGGTTTATGGATAGTGATTAGATCACTTAGGTAGCTGGGGCTTTTTTGATGGATGGCTTTGAAGGTCAGGAGGAGGACTTTGATGGATATAATGAAGTAAATGTAGTCAATAATTCATTGTATGCATTATTTACATCTGCTTCATTATATATTTCATCCCAGTCCTGTTCCATTAATTCATGTTTTAGAGTAGCTATTGCCTCTTCTGTCCTAATTCGTCTATGTTGTTTATGCTCCCCTAATTCAATTCTACAATTATTGTCATATACTGTGAATACTGGAAGGTGGTCAGTGATATCACTAATTAATAACCCACTTATTGTCTTGTTTTCTATTACATTGGTAAATATGTTATCTATCAGAGTGGCACTATAAGACGTTATTCTACTGGGTCTAGTGATTGTAGGAAAGAGACTCAAACTATGCATTGAATTTAAAAAATCTTCTATACTTTTCTGATTGTTGGGGTTTAGTATGTCAATATTATAATCCCCGCAAATGAAGATATTTTTGTTGCCCATTTTTGTTACCATGCTTTGCATCCATTCCCCAAACTTGTCAATGCTAGATGCCGGAGCTCTATATATACAACTGATGATAATATCTTTTTTTTTTTCTATACAAATCTGTATTGTGAGACATTCAAGAAGGCTGTCCACCACCTGTGTCAGAGCCTCCACCATCTTGAAATTCAAATTCAGATCCACATATATTGCAACACCACCCCCACCTTTGCTCTGTCTGTTGTTATATATAAATTCATAGCCCTCCATCTCAAAATTCGTTCCCTTTTCAGTGGTAATCCAGGTTTCAGAAATAGCAATTATGTTAAATGGCTGTTGAAATGTGTGCAGATAATCCCTGATGCTGTTAAAGTTTGTATATAAACTTCGACTATTGAAGTGAATTATAGATAGTTTGTCCTTTGCTATAATGTTCCCATTGTACTGATCATTGTTGTAGTAATAGCATGTGTTGTTTATGGTGGAGAAGAAGTTGTTGTCTGGATCGATATCCTGTTCTATGTCCAATGTGCTGCTTTCACTGTATTCAAATGTTGTTAGTTCCAGTTGTTCATGTTCCTGTATCCATTGTGTTATGTGTCCATTGTTGCTTAATGTAGGTTGAGCTTTATCAGTGAGCATTTGTGTTTGTGTTTGTGCTGTTACTTCCATTCCGTTCCAAGTCCTCTCCAGTCTCTTCTTATCATGAGGATACTCTATGCTCCTCACCATCAGTACCTTGGCCTCTTCTGGTGATCCATTAAGCTTGATGAATATCTTGCAGTTTCTAGTCCATGTGCTCTGGATTTTTTTCATCCTTCTCAGGTAACGTGCTTTCTTTGCGATGTCAGCGTTGGTCTTAGTCAGATGTTCATTGATGTAAACATCTGTGCCTTTAAGCATCTTGCCCTGTTTTAGGAGTGCAACCTTGTGCTTCCTGTTGACAAATCTCAGTATTACCGCCGGCTTGTCATTGTCATATTTAATACCTATAAAATAACTACAAATGCAAGTCAGAACAACATGATGGATTTCACTAGGTATTATCTTTCCCAACACTTGTACCCCCCTCATATCTTGAAATGTGATGTCCCAGCATCCCTGACGACAGTGGTCGCTATAAATCTCGTTTTTAGCGCTCGTGTTACTAACTTACAAAACGTACAAACGTACAAACTTACAAAAATGAAAAGAAAGCAGGCAACCCTGCAATTGTTTTTCAAAGAAAGAAGGCAAGTGATGGGTCCAATGTTGCCCCAGTCAGGCTATAAACGAGGCTGTTAGCCACTGATGGATTATTTATGCAAGTTCATCTTAAGGTAAGATATCAAATCACCCTACCCTCTTATAAATCTGTTTAAGGGAAATATTTGACTTTTTTTACTCTCTTTCTCTCTTTTGCCCCCTCCCTCTCCTTTTTGCATTTGGACTTTAACTGTTTTAAGTTAAACTGGGATTTCCCTGTGTTATTGTTGCACTGACATAGTGGATAAAGTGAACCGAATGAGTTATATGGCGTTTGTCAGATACGCTTTTTCTGGGGCCTCATCTATAAAGCTTGCTTGCGCAGAAAAAGCGCCTGAAAGTTGAGGAAGCCGCCATCTACACAAAGCCTCGGATCTAAAAAGAAAAAACTAACCGAAAAATCTGCTTATCTTTACGGCAACTAGGACCCTCCCGTAAGAATTTACTTAAGACACGGGGAACTGGCGAGGCAGGCTGTGAGGTGGTGAAATGAAGCCAGATTCATGTCATACTCTTAATAATGTCATCACATATCACAACATATATCAGACTTAAAATAATAAAATAAAATAAAATAGCGCTGATCATGTCCTCTGTGTGTGAAGCTCAGTCAGTCAGGACTCTGGTGCTGCTGGAGCTGCAGCCTCTTCTTCACCCACCGCTTTAGGACAGAACAAATGAGGGGCTGCGTTTAGGGAGCCCCACGGAGCCCCTAAAGGGACTCAGATTTTTTTTCATATATATGAGTTTTACGCGCGCGTGAAACCTTTAGGTGCTGCTTGTATATGGTGCCTAAATTAGGGTCCCGCGTTAAAACGACGCAGAGCCTACGGCGTAGGGTACGCGGCGACGCGCACCTACGCCGTAGGCTCTGCATTGGTGTGACGCAGAACCATAAACCCGCCCTGAGCAGCTCTGAGGGGAAGGAGGAGGAGTGGGAGCGGGGGGTGAAGCGGGGCTGCGGGGCCGTTTTCGTATCGCTTTCATACAGTGTCTTGATAATTTGCAATTTAAGGCTGAGCCTACCGTTAGTTTTTAAACTGTAAAAAGTAAGGGGGAAAAAAACATGATTTTGACAAGACAGGGGGACGTGTGTCCCCCTGTTGCGCCGGGGAACTCACGGCGTTTAGCGCAGCAACGGCGTGCTGCCACTCACTCGCTTTATTTTATTGTATACTATTTATATACTTATTCTAACTTTTACTGTGACCACCAAATAATGTGGTTTTCCTGTCCTCCACATCATCTACAACGTCTAGATCTCCGTGAAAGTCAGTGTCACGGTGGCTGCTACTTCTCATTCATTCTGACGCCAAACAGGCTGCAGGAAGCCACTGCGCATGCTCAGTAGGCTCATCCATATGCATTTATGGGCGTGTAGAGGGCGCGATATGCGGCGGATTCAACTGCGCAGCCTTCCAGCTGGACTGTGATTCATAAAGGAACGTTGCGTGCAAATCTGCGTGCACACGGTTTTATTGATCCGGATTTTTTTTTGCGCACGGCATTTTCGGCTTTTGAGTGTACGTGCACTTTTATTATGAATTCTACGCAGTCCATTTTAAATGAGGCTCTAACTCCAGCTCTGCCGCTTGCTGTCGGTGCCGAAACGGATGTGTATTGCGTTATCAGCACGTAAAGCCTGAATTGTGGTTCTGCGTTAAATCGACGGCGTAGCCTATGGCGTAGGGTACGCGGCGACGCACACCCTACGCCGTAGGCTCTTCGTTGGTGTAACGCGGAACCATAAATCAGCCTTAAGTGTAGTGTTCATAGTTAGCAGGATGTGAGTGAGGCTGCATTTGAAAAAGTTCAAATTTTCTTGACCACACAGATAAGCTACATAGCAGACTTCTGTGATGAGTATACTGGGCATGTTGGTTGATACTGTAGTTCAGTTCTGAGACTCGTAACCTTGCCATACCTTAGCTTTGACTGAATTGACGCCACTGGAACATTCCAACGCAAATTATGGAATTTATCAACTTGTACTTGGCCGGGTTTCCCAGATCAGTTAAGTAGTTCTTAACAGCGAAAGACTTCTTTCAAACCTTCTTAAGGAGCCTGTGAAAGAAAATCGCGTTTCCCAGAGTCACTCTTAGCTTAAGTATCTCTTTCATTAAGAAGGAAATGAAAGATGCTGCTGACCCAGTCTTTACAACCATCTTAGTGAACAAAGACTCACAGATCCAGCCGCGTCAGGCAAATCAATATCACACCACGCAATGAGATATTAAAACAATGCACCCCGCACAAATTTGGATCTATTTTATACTTTAGATTTATATTGTTTAGCATTTATTGGTGACAGCAAAGGGAAAAAAAAATAAAAATAAGGAATAACAAGTGTGTTCCTGTATATGCTTTATGCATTACGCACAAATAAAACGATCATCATGAATATCATTTATTTGATGATTTGGCTGCTATACAGCATGTTCTCGCTGCAAATCAACCGCGTCGCCGCGCGAAGCAGAACTGTTTTTATGAACGCATTCGTGCGTCAGCACTTCAATCCCCTGGACGTTCTGTCGGACCGGCTGTCCAGGCAGCCGGGACACCGATCCTCCTGCCCGAGCCCGAGCCCGAGCGCACCTATGTGATGACAGGGAATCAGCAGCCGAAGAACGGAATCCTTTGATGAATCGTTCATTGCAGTCTCAAATATAATCAATGGTGTCGGTTTATATTAAAGAATCTTTTTGCCCAGAAGAAAAAAGAGCGAAGACAACGACCCATAACTATTTTCTTCTCTTGAAAAAAAAACCACCGCGGGGTTTAGGATAAAAAGACACGATTCGGGATGCAGCGTCTCAGAAGAGGAGGAATACGTGCGAGGCGGTTCTGATCTCCGCAATTACAAAGCCCTCTATAATTGTAAAAAGAATTTCACTTATCACGGGTTCTTTTTGCAACATAACCCCTGCGAAAAACCAGGGATTGCTGTAATTCCACGTTGCGATTTGCGAAACTCGCATTCTCTTGGCTCTTGACCGTCATGTTTTTGAACGCACACACACGCCCACCACGTTTACTCCCGGTCTCTGCGTGTGGGGGAAAAAAAGCCTCACTGTAGCCAGAAATAA
Source organism: Cololabis saira (assembly GCF_033807715.1). NCBI lineage: Eukaryota > Metazoa > Chordata > Actinopteri > Beloniformes > Belonidae > Cololabis > Cololabis saira. The sequence goes on along the minus strand of NC_084610.1, from coordinate 592,902 downwards.
CGGAGTAACGCACCGTTTGGATGAAAAAGGGTCATTGAATTATATTTATCATCTTAATTTTTTATTATAACGCACAGGCAGCAGTGAATTAGTGCGTTAGGTAGCAGTGCTGCTGTGAAAATGCGCTGATAGTGATCGGTGATCGATTTGCCTGGCATCGATTGATTTGGTTTCAGAACCGGACAGCTGCTCCAAAGAGCTTCTGAAAGAGCGAAACTAAAGAACGGTGTTAAGAAGTCATCTGGGAAACACCCGTATCTTAGGGTTCTCTCTTAAGTGAAACCTTCTTTGAACCTCTCTTAAATCCTTAAGAGAGGTCGGATCTGGGAAACCCGGCCCTTGTGCGTAGGAACGTGTGTAATTTTAAGCACAACTCTGACCATGCTTACACACAAAATCTAGTGGTAGAACAGTGAAACTACAAATAGAACCCATTAAAAGAGTCACAGTGTTCAGCGATCTCAAACTTCACACATGTTCCCTGTTTCCTCTAATTAATAAAAATTCTCAAGTAGTAATTTAGCAGACATTTTGAATAATTGGTGTGACAAGCTATAAAAGGACGACCTGAAAAGAAAATACAAGTACCATGGCTTATCTGGCATTTTCAAAGAGCTGATCTGTTCAGTGAGAGACAGAGTGGCTTCTCAGCAGGCGCTTCCCCAAAAACATTCTGATGGATCTATGCCGTGATTTACAACCTATGTTGGAGCGGGAATGTTCTTACGCACACATTACGCACACACCTGTGCGTACGGTTGATAAATAGGGCCCCAGGTGAGGAGGAAAGAATCCATTCACTCATTATTAAAGGGATTGTTGCTACCATATATGGTCAATTGGAGGCGTTTTCTGAATGTAAATGACCCTAACCATGCACAAGCACGGCAGTTAAGAACAGGTGGGATTTATCATTACTGATTACTTACTAGTGTGCATATGACCGGTGTCTGTACGTTTGATAATTACAGATTTTTTTGTACTTACACACATTCTAAATTTCATTCCTACGACTAGAACCTTCTCTACGTACGGTTGATAAATGAGGCCCCTGGAGAGGGCACTCTTCCCATTTCTGACTGAGAACCCCAGTCTCAGATTTGTTGTTTGTGCCAGTCAAAGACCTTGCTGTCCCTCATCCTCTCTGTTGAGCCAGACCTTGGAGCCAGGTTTTGGAGCCAGGTCTTGGAGCCATGTGGCTTGGGTGCTATGAGATTCTGGTAAGGGCTGAGAGCCTGGACCTTGATGTGCTGACCCAGACCTTCAAACCTGGCTCAGTTTATTGATTTATTAATTTTCAAAACAATCACTAACTTGAGTCAGAATATAAAAGTGAGCTGTATCTGTTCATTTATAGTTTCAACAGACAAACACAAAGCTAATTTAAATGACCAAAGTACCATCGATTATATATTTTCTTATTATTATTAATGGAACAGTTACCAAACCGATGTCTCCAATTATAAAACGCAAATTCAAACAAACTGGAACTACCCCAAAACTAGTCAAGTGATTTAAGCAGAAAATAATCAACTAATGTCAAATAAAACCCTGGTATATTTGAAAACATTCACTATTTATATTTGTAAGCTTTAATTCTTTGAATGCATGAAATTATGTACTTTATCAGAGTTGTAGTATAGCATATGTACTTGTAAAATTTGTCATGGTGATAGTTAAGAGGGATCAGTCATCATTGAAAAGCTTTTTCTCAGTGTGGAATGCAGTGTTCAGTCAACACCGTGGGTAGATGTCACACTGCAGGTTAACGTGTCTGAACAGAGGCTCAAATACATGCAAAGCTTTCATTCTGTGCATAATAAGCTCCATAATTTGAAATATCTGTGCAAATATATGACTTAAGAGAGGCTCCTCTCTGTAATTTTGTGGGCATAATCGTGTTTCAGAGACAAGAGTTTTCTTTCAGTAGATCAGACTTGTTCCCGGTGCATGTTGGACTCCGGCAGGGCTGCCCTTTGTCACCAGTCTGTTCATAATTTTTATGGACAGGATTTCTAGGCGCAGCCAGGGGCCAGAGGGGATCCGGTTGGGGAACCACAGGATTTCATCTCTGCTTTTTGCAGATGACGTTGTCCTGTTGGCTTCATCGGACCGGGACCTTCAGCATGTCCTGGGGCGGTTTGAGGCTGAGTGCGACGCGGCAGGGATGAGAATCCGCACCTCCAAAACCGAGGCCATGGATCTCCACCGGGAAAGGGTGGCGTGCCTTCTCCGGGTGGGTGGAGAAGTTCTGCCTCAGGTGGAGGAGTTTAAGTATCTCGGGGTCTTGTTCACGAGTGAGGGAAAGATGGAGCGGGAGATTGACAGACGGATCGGTGCAGCGTCCGCAGTTATGCGGTCGATGTACCGGACCGTCCTGGTGAAGAAGGAGTTCCAGGCATGTCCCTCCTCCCTAGGGAGGAGTTCCAGGCATGTCCCTCCTCCCTAGGGAGGTGTTCCAGGCATTTACCTCCTCCCTAGGGTGGAGTTCCAGGCATGTCCCATCTCCCTATGGAGGTGTTCCAGGCATGTCCCACCGGGAGGAGACCCCGGGGAAGATCCAGGACACGCTGGAGAGACTATGTCTCTCGGCTGGCCTGGGAACGTCTCGGAAGTGGAAGGGTCTGGGGTGAAGGAAGTCTGGGCATCCCTGTTGAGGCTGCTGCCCCTGCGACCCAGGAACGGATAAGCAGAAGAAGATGGATGGATGGAGTTTTCTTTCATTTAAATGCGCATCTGCTGCAACACAAGTTCTGACTCATTACGTGTTTGATGAAGTGGGTTTCACAGCTTTTTTAGACTCGAAGGGCAAGTTCATGAATGCTCAGACCTCATTTATTCGTCTGAAAGGTGACTTTATTAGGGCCCGAGCACTAACAGTGCGAAGGCCCTATTGTATCTGTAAGAATTTTTTTTTCTTCTCGTTTTTATTTTTATTTTTCCGACAAAATGAGGGCCTTTTTGCCCTCCTAAACGTGCCCCAAAAGTCACCAAATTTTTCAACAGCGCCCCCTAGAAAACTTCGTGCCTCAAGCCCCACAATACGGTTTGACGTACATGCATGAAAATCGGTACACACCTGTATCATGTCGCAACTTAAAGAAAAGTCTCTTGGCGCCATGGCCGAAACCGAACAGGAAGTCAGCCATTTTGAATTAATTGTGTAATTTTGGCGCAATTTATGCCATTTCTTTGGTCGTTTCTTCGCCCAAACCGTAACGTGCACCCAGGTGTGTTATACACAAAATGTGCTTCTCAATCCTGCAACGACGCCCATTACTTTTCTCAGTCAAAAGCGTTACCGTGGCGACGCTAAACGCCAAAAAGCGCACCCCCCCTTCATCTGATTGGTCCATATTTGATAGTTCCTACTTTCTGCCATAACTTTTGAATGGTTTGATATAGAGAGTCGTAGGTGGTGTCATCCACTAAATGTCCAGGCCTGAAGAATCTACATGCAAGTCATACAAGCTTCCACTGCAGCCTGAACGTGCACAAGGGTGCGAGGGCCTTAATTTGACTTCGACTCGCAGTGGAAAAAAAAAATCCCCAACTTTTGAACGAAACAATGCTCCCTTTGCAATACACAGAACCTACAATTCAGTTTGGGAATGCATGATGTCAGCCTATTCAAAATGAGAGGAGGCTATCATTGCATAAGTGTGAGTGTATGGTAAGTTATGGCTTGGCTTTAAAGATTTCTCTTCAGCAAAGGCTGAGAGACAAATATGTTTTTTTAATCTGTACTTTTCAATTTTATTTTAAAATTATTAACCAGAGTCTGTATATGAAAGCTTTTGAATTAATTTAACAAAACATTTAGTAGTGAGTACTGGCCAGGCTTGCCACCCGTCCCTTGAAATACGGAATTGTTACGTGATTGAGAATTAAAAGTTGCGTTCCGTATTGAACCAATACAGAACGCTGTTTATTCCGTATTTCACAATTGTCCCGTGCACGTCTGTCACACCCGCACACACACTTGCACACACATGAACAACGAACTAACAATAATGAACAAAATAAAGGACTGGATATAATAAAGACAGCAACATGTTGGTACACTCTCTGTTATTTATTGATGTCATAATATACAGGTGAAGGTTGGAACATTTGAATTTATTGCAAAACTTCATTAGTTTCAGTAAATTCAACTAAAGGTGAAACAAATATATTATTTCCCACTACATGCAAAGTGAGATATTTCAAGCCTTTATTTTATATAATTTTGGTGATTATAGCTCAAAGTTTATCAAAACCCCAAATAAAAAATCTCAAAAAATTTGAATATTTTAAGAAATCAATAAACAATTCAATCATCAAAATTATAACAAATAAAGGCCTAAAATATCTTGCTTTGCATGTAATGAGACTACAGTAATATATTAGTTTCACCTTTTAAGTTGAATTATTGAAATAAATTTACTTTTAAACCATATTCTAATTTTCCGACCTTCACCTGTATCTATATTCTACATCTGGGCTGATGACATGCATAGCATAGGAGGCTATTTCAGTTGCTAGTATGGTTGGCTGTCCTTACAGTTATGCAAGTTCAATGCTATTAAAGCACTTTAAACTTTAAATCAAAGCATTTTGTTTTTTCATATAAAATAAATACATTTCTACATTTCATTTTAGACGTTTTGGGGATGTCCCTTCTTTTTTTGCCCCTGGGCTGCTGAAATCGGGGCGTCCCTTATTTCTATTTCTGAAAGGTGGCAACCCTAGTTTTGGCATTTGTTAAAGGGGACCTATTATGAAAAACAGGTTTTCTCTTGCTTTAACATATATAAAGTGGTCTCCCCTCAGCCCGCCACTCAGAGAAGGAGGAAAGCAGCCAGATTCTGCAGTGTCTGTACAGCCGCCCGGATGATCCGTCCAGTGTCATGTGGATCTACGAGCCAATAAGATTCTGCTCCCGTCGTTACGTAACCAAAATTCAATTTACATCGGTTGTCCTCCGATGTGTGAAACCACGCCCACAACTAACTCCGCCGGCCGGAGCTTCCGCCATTTTTTCGTAGCGGTGTATCGCGTCATTCAGGCAGCCAATCAGCACAGAGCCTCATTATCATAGCCCCGCCCACTCAGAATCCTGCATAGATAATGAGGTTAGAGAATGGGAAGATAAAGACATGGCTCAGGGGCTGAATTTCTAATTTATTTAGCAAAAACAATCAAAGGATTGTTTTTTAAGGGGACCTATTATGAATATGTTTTTTCTTGTTTTAACATATATAAAGTGGTCTCCCCTCACCCTGCCAACACAGAAAAGATGGAAAGACACGAAATTCTGCAGGGTCTGTACACCCCGCCCGGCTGAATCTTCCAGTGTCATGTGACTTCTGCGAGCTGTTCAGAATCTGCTCCTATCGTTACGTAACGATAGGAGCAGAATCCATAGGTCTCCTCCGCTGCTGAAACCACGCCCACAACTCTCTCCGCCGGCCGGAGCTCCGCCATTGTTTAGAAGCGGTGACTGTTTCTCATAAAAGGATCAGTACCAACAGTACGGACCCGGCAACTGCACACGAGTCAGCGGTAAGTAACGTTAGTTTTTTATGTTATTTATATTTGTCTACAAGTATGATCTTTGCATGGGCTAAGTATTTAGCTTAGCTTCGGAGCACCGGGGCCCCTCACTGGACCGGACCGGTGAGGAGCTCCGGTGCTCCAGTGTTCCCTAACGGAGTGTTAGGGAACACCGGAGCTCTATTAGTAATACATTTTTCTTCTATTTATGGTTTCAGATCTTCCAAGCACCTGAAGCTGTTCAACGTCACCTTCAGAAGACGTACGGTCCTTCCTTGAGCCAGCAATAGTGCATACATGTTATTTATATACAACTTATGTTCTTTTATTTTTTTAACAATAAAGTTGCCATTTGTGAACATTCAGTGTTGTGATTTCTTTACAGTTAACATGATTCATTTGTCTTGTAACATATGAAATGATGAGAAATCTGAGTAAATAACTGTGGTGTACCTGTTTAGAATTCAATTAAATCTTCCTGTGTGAATTAGTGTGAAGACGAGGTGACTAAAGGCTGATTTATGGTTCCGCGTTACACCAACGCAGAGCCTACGGCGTAGGTTACACGTCGGTTTAACACAGAACCATAATTCAGGCTTAAGATCCGTTTACACCATGTAACTGCATGAGAGCGTCCGACTATCGCGTCGAGCTGCGTGACATCGGACGCTCTCTGTCCACACTGAAACCGTTAAACTCGCGGCCAGTTTGGACAGTCCAATACAAAAAAAATAAAGCAATGGAATTTATTTTGTCGCCGAAGCTCCCTCGCATGGGACACGCTTTGTGTACGCAGCCGCTGCTCTTCAGCCCGGAGAGGCTTTGTTCCCTCCCCTGCTACACGTCATTCAAGCAGCCAATCAGCACAGAGCCTCATTATCATAGCCACGCCCCCTCAGAATCACTCACAGAAAATGAGGTTAGAAGCAGTCAAACTAGAGACATGGCCCACAGGCTGAATTTCTGTTTTATGTAGAAAAAAGAAGCTTTAGATTGTTTTTAAGACATTCAAGGTCTGTTTAAAATATACATTAAATGCCATAATAAGTCCCCTTTAAGACATTAAAGGCCTGTTTTAAACAGGTATTAGATGCCATAATAGGTCCCTTTTAAAGATTTCTCTTTAGCAAAGGTTGACAGACAAATGTGTTTTTTTTTATCTGTACTTTTAAATTTTATTTTAAAATTATTGACCAGAGTCTGTATATGAAAGCTTTTGAATTAATTGAACAAAGTACATTCAGTAGTGAGTATTGGTATTTGCTAAATGTTTGCCTTTAAAGAGCTTCTTCTCTGTTTCTCTCTCTCTTATTTTGACGGCAGGAAGTGTTTATTGTAAAAGCTTTACTTTGAAAAGCCCCGCCGGAAGTGGCGGCGTGCCGCCGCTGTTTTCCGCAGCTGTGCGTAAAGGTGCGCAGATCCTCCCAGGTGGTGGAGCTGGCCGAGCCTCACAAACTCTGCCTCATTTACCTGCTTCCAGCCGCACAGTTAGTCTGCTGGGGATGAAAAGGACTTTCAAAGAATCTGGAAGGACTTAATTTGATTATTTATTTTAGTTTTTTTAGTTTTTCTTTTTTAATAAAGCACCGTTGTCACTGATGGCGCGTCCAGGCGGCAGGTGGAGCGGGCTGAGCGGCTGGAGCTCCGGCAGGTGGAGCGGGCTGAGCGGCTGGACCTCCGGCAGGTGGAGCGGGATGAGCGGCTGGAGCTCCGTGCTGCTGCTGCTGCTGCTGGCCGCGACAACCGGCTCTCAACGCACAGGTACAGGTCTGGAATCACTACACTTTAACTTTACAGGATGCGGAACCCGGTGTTCAGTAGACAAGACCGCCTAAACCAAGACCAGTTCAGCTCCAGACTGACACCAGAAACAAACCTAGTTATTTCCTGATCCTGCGTGATTGTAGAACATCATCCTGGTTCAGCTAGTTCCCATATGAGCTTGTATTCAACTGCAGATCAATAACACAGAGAAGTGGATGATGATGTTGAACTCACTATAAATGTTTTCATCCATCAGCTGAGATCAGATATGTGTGGCGACTGCACTACCGCTATTTCTACACTATTGGAGGATTGACTCCAGTGCTTTTAAGGATTGACACGACTACTAACTAGTCCCAAAGTATCTACCAGAATAACCAGCTCCAACACCCCCCTCCACCTCAGAAAAGTCATGAATAGTAAATGTTACTGATTTAAATTGGACTTAATTTGGAGATGAAACCCAAATTTTAAATATTAAAGATTGAAATTACATTATTTACCATTATAGTAATCAGATTACACCGTATATCAGCATCACTGAAATGGACCTGATGCTTAATCAATCACGATATGCAAATATTATTTCATATATTTATTCAAACAAGGCTGTTATAAACACAAAACTGTAATTAAATACAGACACATGCAGATGCACCAAAACATTCAATAAAATACAAAATACAAACAGTTTACACAACTGAACGTTAACAAGAGAAAGAACTGCTGATCACAAGATTCTGTCACTTTGGTGTAACGGACTCTCCATTATCCGAGTCCAAGACCAAGACCACAAAAAAGTGTTCTTGAGACCAAGGTGTGGAGAACTACAAGTCTAGTGTTCAGTCATTTAAATGTCGAGTTTATCATCATCCAACTTGGATGCAAACAACTAAACTCAAAACCGTTTTAGTTCATGTGGAAGTCTTGACTTGTTTATTATTGTAAAAACTCATATCCACTGCTCTCACAGACTATATCTCTGTTTGGTTTGCTCAGGAGGAGTTCGATGTTAAGAATGTGAATTTTGATCCGACTTCTTTTTGCTTAGTGGTTTAAGCTTGCTGCTTTTATTTTATTGGCTGTTGCTGAATTAGCTCTGGCTTTCTTGCGAAGTTCACTGATTTAGTCCTCTTCAGTACAGGAGACGGGTCTACGGTTTACAGGACCCAGGGGTGCAGTCGAATCATGGCCCCCTCATAACTCCAACTAGGGCTGTGTTGAAAAAATCGATTTTCCGATTCTAAATAGATTCTCATATTAATTCCTAAAAATCGATTTGTATGTATAAAGATTGATTTTTTTACAACTTTTGGTATTTTTTTGTTTATGCACAAAAAATGAATGTTTTGTTGGACACGAGAATAACTGGTGCCATATTTTTGCCTTTAAATATGTTTAATAGTATGAAAACATTAAAGTTTTCAGTTATAATTACATACATTGTGTATATTTCATTACTTTAGATACTGTCTTGAGGTTACATTTGCAAAAAATGCTAAAAACAAAATTCTCAAAAATGTAAAACCGAAATAGACCGAAAATCGAAAAAATTTAAACGGAATGTGGCAAAAAATAAAACCGATTTCATACGGCCTCTGTTTGCTGCCCTGGATCTGTTCATATCAGTCATATAATTCATGCAACAGCTCAAAAAACTGTTTTAATCTTGATAATCGATTCTAAATCTTAAGAATCGGAATCGAATCGATTCTTGACATTTGAATCGATCCCCAGCCCTAACTCCAACATACAATCACCAGGCTGAACTGGTGAATACCATGAACTGGACAAACTCTCTGTCCAGTCAGACAAAAGTCTTCTGAGGAGCGCTTTTGAAACCTATTTTTTTGTTTGTAATATGTTGTGAATGAGCAGAAAGAACAGGTTTAGTGGATTACTCCCGAAATTATATTCTGTGGCTCCTGGCCACTTCAGCCAATCCGTGCCAGATGAGCTGCAGACATCCGCAACGGCAACCTCTAGTTTCACTGCAGTTAACGCTGGCTGCTTGCTCCTCAGCTCCGCAGGCCCTCCCACCCACCGACACAGGTCACAGCAGCACGGGGGCTTGGTGGTTAGCACTGTTGCCTCACAGCAAGAAGGTTCCCGGTTCGACTCCCAGGCCCAGCAGGGTCTTTCTGTGTTGAGTTTGCATGTTCTCCCCGTGCATGCGTGGGTTTCCTCCGGGTACTCCGGCTTCCTCCCACAGTCCAGAAACATGCATACTAGTTAAATTGATCATTCTAAATTGCCCGTAGGTGTGAGTGTGAGTGTGTCTGGTTGTTTGTGGGGACTGCCGGTGGAAACTAGCATATCTGCTAAACCCGGTGTATTTACACTGCTTAATGTAGTGTTCATGAATATGCATTGTCCCGTCTAAATAAACTTTGAAACAGCTATCGCTCCGCTCAATTAACGGCACAACAAATACGTGTTTTAATGTCCTGTGAGGTCTTATTGACTCTCAGCTGTAGATACAGGGCTAAAGCTTGAGTTATAGTTCTGCGTCACAACGACGCCGTGCCTACGGCGTGTGGTACGCGTCGACGCCGTCACTGACGTGCACCTCCTGAAAATTGTAACTACGCGTCGAGGCGACGCAGACCACACGCAAACGAGAGGGCTGTGATTGGTTCGCTTGGTAGCAACGCATTTCCGGTTTGAAGCAGTCGTGAACTTTCAGCGCTCTTTTCTTCGTGTATGTGTGATTTTTTTTTTTTTTTTTTTGTTTTGTTTTTTTTGCACAATAGTTGTCCTTATCTCTTTGATTCACTGTGACCGGAAAAAGTCTGATAAACCATTCAGGAAAAGATCGCAAATTAGCGGTCACGCTGGGTACTGCACCGCGGCGAAACGGAGTGACGGAGAAGTCCGAAGGTTCACGACGGCGTCACGGCGACGGCGTGTGCACGGCGTCGATTTGACGCAGAACCATAACTCAAGCTTAAGTAGCAAAAGTAATGACAGCTAGTAATTGACTGTGCCTGCTGTCGATCACAAGTCCCTTAATTTACATAAATGTGTTGCTTATATCATTTTACCTGATGTGGTACCAAAGAAACCCCCTGGTACAGCTGTCGCGAGTGTGAACTCTGGTTTTGGAGACCAAAACTGGCGTTTGAACTGTATTTCTGCTGTAAAGTTGGACGTTTTGACATGGAGGTCAGTGGCGACTCGCTCACTACTGGTCTGTGGAGGAACTGCAGTGTGATGAATAAAAAGGTGACGCATTGAGGCTGAGTTCCAGCTTGTTAAGATTTCTGTTTCTGGATCCAGAAAAAATGCGAATCAGACTTTTCCTGCAAAAACCTGTCCCGTGTAGTTTTACTGACAAGTCGTGAGTTATAAGCAGCCATAAACTTGGTGATAAACCTTATCACTCTGGATCTTTTTATAAAAATAACCCCGGATCTATACATACCTGTACAGTTTTTATTTGTGTGTATGTAAATCCACTGTCTGAATCTTTTATCCTGCCGTGCTGGTATACAATCAGGCTCGTCGGAGCAGCATCAGCTTTCTCTGGAGTTTGACTGATTTTAACCACATTTTATTTGGCATGAAGCAGCTGGTTTGTAGTTTGTTCCCTCTGCTGCTTCACACGGCCCCGTCAAGACGGTCCCAGTTAATCTAATACAGATAATTCAATGGTTTTCCATTTAGTCACGTAAGGCGACCCCAGCGTATAACAAGTCTCAGTTGTTCAGACAAATAATATTCCTTTATGGACGGGGAGCCACGCCCCCTGCCCTCGGGCCGTCGCAGCACTGACAATTTCTCTCTTTATTCAACATAGTTCATGAAATACTGTATGTTTGTTTCATTCCTTCATTTTCACTGCTGGGAAGGTTTTTCACACAGTTTTTAGAAGTGACTTTTTATTGTAGCTTGCCGTCACATAAATCCACGTGACTCTGTAAAGCTCTGATTGGTATCAACAATTCTCTTTGTCTGATCAGCATTGGTTACTAAATTAGCTGGTATTTGATTATTTGTGTTTTTCATTCATCATATTTTTATTGGTTTTATTTGTTTTAGTTGTCATTAAATGCAATGCTGTTTAAATACTCGGTCTAAATCTTTTGTTTCCACATCAGTGAGTCATGATAAGGCTGATGCTTTTAGTGATTTGTTTTTGCTTACATTTATACAACTTCTCAGGCAAAAACATAAAAAAACGAAAGAAACATCTTGTGGAGAAACAACAATCCAAACATTTGGGAAAACCAAACTTAAACAGCATCAGTCTGCTCAGTGTGCTGAATGATAAAGTGTTCGACCAGCAGCCTTTGCTACTGTAAATCTCTGGTCTTGTGTTTTTTCTATCGGAAAGTAAAGGTGAAAGTGTCCGACTCCCGCCTTCTCACAGTCTCATCTAACAAACTTTTTAAGGACTTTATAAAGACTAAGTGATCCCAGTGAAGTACAGAAAGACGGAGGAAGACAGAAGATTGTGATTGATGTGATGATGGTTGTGTAGTGTGGAGTGTAGATGAGTGTATGATGTTTTGTGGTTATGTTGTGCAAGAGCTGAAGAGCTAAAGAGATGCATGAAGCAGTGACGTTCTTGAGCTGGACAGACTTCCCAGAGGATTAGAAATCTGAAACATTAATCGCTTCATCTCTTCTCTTTTGTTATCTTAGACAGTCACTTGATACTTTTTATTGTTTTGTCTGTACATACTTTAATAGCTTTATCTAATATAACATGATGAAGTACATAAAGATGTACCCCCGAGCAGTTGTCATGGATATACAATCGAGCTGTGGAGACAAAACCACTATTGTGAGCGCGTTTACTTTAGCTGTAAAGTTTTCACGTGGAGGTCAGTGCAGACCGAGTCGATGTTGAGTTGGTGCAGGAAGTGCAAGTTTCGTCTACTGGACGATACTCGGCTTTTGAAAGGTTGCCCATACGACGAGACCAGCCTCATGTTGCTGAAACGCGTGCGTGCGTGCGTGCGTGCGTGCGTGCGTGCGTGCGTGCGTGCGTGCGTGCGTGCGTGCATGCGTGCGTGTGTGTGTGTGGAGGCGGGTGATGTGCATCTTATGGCACTTTTCCACTAGAACCTACTCGGCTCTACTCATCTCAGCTTGGCTCGACTCATCTCGGCCTGGTTTCTTTTCCATAATAATCCAGCACCTGGAGCAGAAGTAGGAGGTTGGAGAAGCTGCTGTGACGTATTTGATTGTGTATCTAAACGAAGAACACAACAACACCAAAGATGTAGAACCTGGAGGAGATGATAGATGTGCTGCTGGGTCTGTGGCTTGTGTTCGATACCAAAAATTAGTGAGAGAAGCTTCAATCGGCAATGCTATTTAATTTTGTTTAGTTTGTCTCGGCGCTGCTGAAAAGTCAGCTGGAGCCGTGAGCAGCTATGAAGAGACAGAGCTCCTGGTAGATCTGGTCGTTCCTTATCTCCCGTCTAGAGCCCTTTTTAATTCTCTCCTCAGCACCAGGTTTATGAACATCTGCACCTCAGAGTTGGATCACCAAACAGACTTTTGCTGGTGGAATAAAATGAACAAGAAGCCGCTGTCAGAGTCGCTCTTTCGCTGATGTCACATCCTGACTCAGACATCTGACTCCAACCCCCCGACCAATCGGTGGCCTGTAGTGTGATGATGTCAGATACAGCCGACTCAGCCGCTTAGAACCTCGGCAGAATAGTTACAGAAAATAATCTACTCGGCACGTTAGACCCCTAGTGGGAAAGAACCAAACCGAGTGGAGGCGAGCCGAGCCGAGCTGAGTAGGTACTAGTGGAAAAGTGCCTTTATACACATTCTCCACTTCAGGGTTCGTCTGTCCCTCCCAGTAAAACAGTCATACTTGATCATGGTTTCTCTTCACTCCAGGCTACACACACACACACACACACACACACACACACACACACACACACACACGCGCCCTCTAGCCACAAACTCGACGCTGACATTCAGCCCACGCGTTCAGGCAGGGACGGTCCTGAATTTGCAGAAATGCTTCACGAGCATTCAGGCTCCTGTGGTGCGTTTGTGGGTTTCATGCCCTGGCGAGTCTGTTTGTAGGAACTCGATAAGAGAACCACAGGTTGGTTTGAAACATTGAAAACATGAATCTGCCAAATAACAAAGTCATCAAACATTAAACTTAGTCATCAAACATTAAACTTAGTCATCAAACATTAAACTTAGTGAACTAGTCATTTACTTCGTGCTCTGGATGTGGAGGTGGGTGAAACCAGCCTTTACACCCTTCTCAGGTGTGCAATTGTGACGCCTCAGGCCAGTTTTTCCTGCAACACTTGATCCTATATTTTATCAAAGCAGACAAGTCGGGGGGTGAAAGCACCTGCGCTGTCCTGCTCTAAACGCGCGTCTGTGAACGCCATCGGGACACAAAGAGAAACGGCGAAGCGTAATTAGAGCCGAGAGGGAGGCGGCTGGTTTCTGCTGACTGGAGCTTCTGCTTCCTGAACGTAGCAGCTTGTCCGAACACGAGGATGACTTCTGAACAATCTCCAATGTCTGTATTGAAATTCAGAAGAACAGTTTTTTTTCTTTGGCTTCTGTTTTCAGCTAAATTTCCTGCAGGTGAATGTTAAGTTGGCGTTCTGTCTTGGAATGTGACCTTTGTTTACACCATTACCCACCAGTAATGATACGCTCGGCTGAATCCAGCACTTATGATGATGATGAAGTACAGAACTACATTCCCTCTACTTTCACTCCTTCATCCAGAGCTACTCTCCCTCTACCTTCACTCCTTCATCCAGAGCTACACTCCCTCTACCTTCACTCCTTCATCCAGAGCTACTCTCCCTCTACCTTCACTCCTTCATCCAGAGCTACACTCCCTCTACCTTCACTCCTTCATCCAGAGCTACTCCCCCTCTACCCTCACTCCTTCATCCAGAGCTACACTCCCTCTACCTTCACTCCTTCATCCAGCGCTACACTCCCTCTACCTTCACTCCTTCATCCAGAGCTACTCCCCCTCTACCCTCACTCCTTCATCCAGAGCTACACTCCCTCTACCTTCACTCCTTCATCCAGAGCTACTCTCCCTCTACTTTCACTCCTTCATCCAGAGCTACACTCCCTCTACTTTCACTCCTTCATCCAGAGCTACACTCCCTCTACTTTCACTCATTCATCCAGAAATACACTCCCTCTACTTTCACTCCTTCATCCAGAACTACACTCCCTCTACCTTCACTCCTTCATCCAGAGCTGCTCCCCCTCTACCTTCACTCCTTCATCCAGAGCTACTCTCCCTCTACCTTCACTCCTTCATCCAGAGCTACACTCCCTCTACCTTCACTCCTTCATCCAGAGCTACACTCCCTCTACCTTCACTCCTTCATCCAGAGCTACTCTCCCTCTACCTTCACTCCTTCATCCAGAGCTACACTCCCTCTACCTTCACTCCTTCATCCAGAGCTACACTCCCTCTACCTTCACTCCTTCATCCAGAGCTACTCTCCCTCTACCTTCACTCCTTCATCCAGAGCTACTCTCCCTCTACCTTCACTCCTTCATCCAGAGCTACACTCCCTCTACTTTCACTCATTCATCCAGAGCTACACTCCCTCTATTTTCACTCATTCATCCAGAGCTACACTCCCTCTACCTTCACTCCTTCATCCAGAGCTACTCTCCCTCTACTTTCACTCCTTCATCCAGAACTACACTCCCTCTACCTTCACTCCTTCATCCAGAGCTGCTCCCCCTCTACCTTCACTCCTTCATCCAGAGCTACTCTCCCTCTACCTTCACTCCTTCACCCAGAGCTACTCTCCCTCTACCTTCACTCCTTCATCCAGAGCTACTCTCCCTCTACCTTCACTCCTTCATCCAGAGCTACTCTCCCTCTACCTTCACTCCTTCATCCAGAGCTACTCTCCCTCTACCTTCACTCCTTCATCCAGAGCTACTCTCCCTCTACTTTCACTCCTTCATCCAGAGCTACTCCCCCTCTACCTTCACTCCTTCATCCAGAGCTACACTCCCTCTACTTTCACTCCTTCATCCAGAGTTACACTCCCTTTACTCCTTCATCCAGAGCTACACTCCCTCTACTTTCACTCCTTCATCCAGAGTTACACTCCCTTTACTCCTTCATCCAGAGCTACTCTCCCTCTACTTTCACTCATTCATCCAGAGCTACTCTCCCTCTACCTCCACTCCTTCATCCAGAGCTACACTCCCTCTACCTTCACTCCTTCATCCAGAGCTACACTCCCTCTAACTCCACTCCTTCATCCAGAGCTGCTCTCCCTCTACCTTCACTCCTTCATCCAGAGCTACTCTCCCTCTACCTTCACTCCTTCATCCAGAGCTACACTCCCTCTACCTTCACTCCTTCATCCAGAGCTACACTCCCTCTACCTTCACTCCTTCATCCAGAGTTACTCTCCCTCTACCTTCACTCCTTCCTCCAGAGCTACACTCCCTCTACCTTCACTCCTTCATCCAGAGCTACTCTCCCTCTACCTTCACTCCTTCATCCAGAGCTACTCTCCCTCTACCTTCACTCCATCATCCAGAGCTACTCTCCCTCTACCTTCACTCCTTCATCCAGAGCTACACTCCCTCTACCTTCACTCCTTCATCCAGAGCTACACTCCCTCTACCTTCACTCCTTCATCCAGAGCTACACTCCCTCTACCTTCACTCCTTCATCCAGAGCTACACTCCCTCTACCTTCACTCCTTCATCCAGAGCTACTCTCCCTCTACCTTCACTCCTTCATCCAGAGCTACTCTCCCTCTACCTTCACTCCATCATCCAGAGCTACTCTCCCTCTACCTTCACTCCTTCATCCAGAGCTACTCTCCCTCTACCTTCACTCCTTCATCCAGAGCTACTCCCCCTCTACTTTCACTCATTCATCCAGAGCTACACTCCCTCTACTTTCACTCATTCATCCAGAGCTACACTCCCTCTACCTTCACTCCTTCATCCAGAAATACACTCCCTCTACCTTTACTCCTTCATCCAGAGCTACACTCCCTCTACTTTCACTCATTCATCCAGAGCTACACTCCCTCTACTTTCACTCCTTCATCCAGAGCTACACTCCCTCTACTTTCACTCATTCATCCAGAGCTACACTCCCTCTACCTTCACTCCTTCATCCAGAGCTACTCCCCCTCTACCTTCACTCCTTCATCCAGAGCTACTCTCCCTCTACCTTCACTCCTTCATCCAGAGCTACTCTCCCTCTACCTTCACTCCATCATCCAGAGCTACTCTCCCTCTACCTTCACTCCTTCATCCAGAGCTACTCACCCTCTACTTTCACTCCTTCATCCAGAGCTACACTCCCTCTACCTTCACTCCTTCATCCAGAGCTACACTCCCTCTACCTTCACTCCTTCATCCAGAGCTACTCTCCCTCTACCTTCACTCCATCATCCAGAGCTACTCTCCCTCTACCTTCACTCCTTCATCCAGAGCTACTCTCCCTCTACTTTCACTCCTTCATCCAGAGCTACACTTCCTCTACTTTCACTCATTCATCCAGAGCTACACTCCCTCTACTTTCACTCCTTCATCCAGAGCTACACTCCCTCTACTTTCACTCCTTCATCCAGAAATACACTCCCTCTACTTTCACTCATTCATCCAGAGCTACACTCCCTCTACCTTCACTCCTTCATCCAGAGCTACACTCCCTCTACTTTCACTCATTCATCCAGAGCTACACTCCCTCTACTTTCACTCATTCATCCAGAAATACACTCCCTCTACTTTCACTCATTCATCCAGAGCTACTCTCCCTCTACCTTCACTCCTTCATCCAGAGCTACACTCCCTCTTCCTTCACTCCTTCATCCAGAGCTACTCTCCCTCTACCTTCACTCCTTCATCCAGAGTTACTCTCCCTCTACCTTCACTCCTTCATCCAGAGCTACTCTCCCTCTACCTTCACTCCTTCATCCAGAGCTACTCTCCCTCTACCTTCACTCCTTCATCCAGAGCTACACTCCCTCTACCTTCACTCCTTCATCCAGAGCTACACTCCCTCTACCTTCACTCCTTCATCCAGAGCTACTCTCCCTCTACCTTCACTCCTTCATCCAGAGCTACACTCCATCTACCTTCACTCCTTCATCCAGAGCTACTCTCCCTCTACCTTCACCCCTTCATCCAGAGCTACTCTCCCTCTACCTTCACTCCTTCATCCAAAGCTACTCTCCCTCTACCTTCACTCCTTCATCCAGAGCTACTCCCCCTCTACCTTCACTCCTTCATCCAGAGCTACACTCCCTCTACTTTCACTCCTTCATCCAGAGCTACTCTCCCTCTACCTTCACTCCTTCATCCAGAGCTACTCTCCCTCTACCTTCACTCCTTCATCCAGAGCTACTCTCCCTCTACCTTCACTCCTTCATCCAGAGCTACTCTCCCTCTCTCACTCCGCTCAGCCAGTGAAAGACGCCTGGTGCTTCCACCACAACATGGTGTGAAATTAGTAGCTTTTCTTCACCTCCATTGTTCCCTGATGATGGAATGAACTACCAAACTGTCCGATCTGCAGGTCTGGACCTACTTTTAAGAGCAAGATAAAGACTCAGCACTTTAAGGAGCATTTCTGCATCTAGTAAACTTCTCTAAACTTCATCAGAATGAGTTAGATCCAGCTCTTTGTATGACTCAGCACTGAGGAAGCTGCATGCACTTATGACAAGCTGATATTAGGATGGTGTTTTTTAAGACCTAGTTTTCCTGTATAAAGGGACTGTTGTGTTGGGTGGGAAGGCAACAGCACGTGTGTCCAACTGGACTCTCAGCAGTCTGACCAGCACTGATCCAGCTGGACCTGAACTATGGGAATTCTTGCTCGTGTTATTCTCTCAGATGTAAGTAGCTTTGGATGAAAGCATCTAAATGACAGTAGTAGTAGTAGTGGTAGTAGTAGCAGCAGTAGTAGTAGTAGCAGTAGTAGTAGCAGTAGTAGTAGTAGTAATAATAGTAGTAGTAGCAGCAGTAGTAGCAGTAGTAGCAGTAGTAGCAGCAGTAGTAGTAGCGGTAGCAGTATTAGTAGTAGTAGTAGCAGCAGTAGCAGTAGTAATATAAGTGGTAGTAGTAGCAGTAGTAGTAGAAGCATCAGTAGTAATATTAGTGGTAGTAGCAGCAGTAGTAGTATTAGTGGTAGTAGCAGCAGTAGTAGTAGTAGTAGTAGCAGTAATAGTAGTAGCAGTAGTAGCAGCAGCAGCAGTAGTAGTAGTAGTAGTAGTAGCAGTAGTAGTATTAGTGGTAGTAGCAGCAGCAGCAGCAGTGGTAGCATTAGTAGTATTAGTGGTAGCAGTAGTAGCAGTAGTAGTAGTAGTAGTGGTAGTAGTGGCAGTAGTAGTAGTAGCAGTAGTAGTAGTAGTAGCAGCAGTAGTATTGGCAGTAGTAGTAACAGTAGTAGTAGTAGCAGCAGTAGTATTGGCAGTAGTAGCAACAGTAGTAGTAGTAGTGGTAGTAGTAGTAGTAGTAGTAGTAGTAGCAGTAGTAGTGGCAGTAGTAGCAGTAGTAGTATTAGTAGTAGTAGCAGCAGTAGTAGTATTAGTGGTAGTAGCAGCAGCAGCAGTAGTAGTAGTAGTAGTAGTAGTAGTAGTAGTAGTAGCAGCAGTAGTAGCAGTAGTAGTAGTAGCAGCAGTAGCACTAGCAGTATTAGTGGTAGCAGTAGTAGTAGTAGCAGCAGTATCAGTAGTAGTATTAGTGGTAGTAGCAGTAGTAGTAGTGGCAGTAGTAGTAGTAGCAGTAGTAGTGGCAGTAGTAGTGGCAGTAGTAGTAGTAGCAGTAGTAGTGGCAGTAGTAGTAACAGTAGTAGTAGTAGCAGCAGTAGTAGTAACAGTAGTAGTAGTAGCAGTAGTAGTAGTGGCAGTAGTAGTAGTTGTAGTAGTGGCAGTAGTAGTAGTAGTAGTAGTGGTGGCAGTAGTAGTGGTGGCAGTAGTAGTAGTGGCAGTAGTAGTAGTATTAAGCCCTGTCCCAATACTCCCCCTACCCTTACACTCAGCCCTACCCCTAAATTTTGCGCATTCCCGTGAGAGTAGTGGTAGTTGTAATAGTAGTAGTGGCAGTAGTAGTAGTAGTAGTAGTTGTAGAAGTGGCAGTAATAGCAGCAGCAGTAGTAGTAGTAGAGTAGAGAGTAGTGGTGTCCCAATTCCTCTTTTCACCTAGGGGTAGTGAAGAAAACGAGTGTAGTGGCTATGAATGTGGCCCTACGGAGCTAGGGTTTTCGGATGCTCACTAGTTGATCTAGGGCCAGAAAAATTTCCCAGAATGCTTTTCGTCGTCATTTACGGACTGAATCAAAAAAAAAAAACATGGCGGACATTTCTTATTTTTTAGTGAATAAAATCAATATTTTGAGTTTCTGCATAAAAATGCGTTTTGATTACATTTCTAGCGAGAAATATATATTTTACTTTCATAATATTCACTCAGTGAATGTACATAATCACTCGTTTGCCCGTTGTTGCGAAGTCTTTTTCAAACCTCGCCAGAATAAAGGCTGATTTATGGTTCTGCGTTACACCAACGCAGAGCCTACGGCGTAGGTTAAGC
The DNA here is from genome assembly GCF_033807715.1 of Cololabis saira. Taxonomy (NCBI): domain Eukaryota; kingdom Metazoa; phylum Chordata; class Actinopteri; order Beloniformes; family Belonidae; genus Cololabis; species Cololabis saira. Next base: position 573,048 of record NC_084610.1, on the reverse strand, counting down.
GGTGACGCGCGCCGTACGCCGTACCCTACGCCGTACCCTACGCCGTACCCTACGCCGTACCCTACGCCGTAGGCTCTGCGTCGATTTAACGCGGAACAATAAATCAGCTCCTGAGCCGGCAGGCAGGCAGAAATCCAGAAATTTTCGGAACAAATTTCTTAACAGGCGTGGCTACAACTGTTAGATTTTATCTATTAAACCAACTTTTATCTTCCTAAGTGATTTATTTCAGCCAGCGGTAATTCTCCACAGAGCTGCAGGTTTCTCCCCGGGACGACGGCGCAGGTTGACCTGGCGATCACGTCAGTATGTGAGCTGCTGCTGCTCCGAGCCGAAATTAAAACAGCTTTTGGCTCTCAGCTTCCTGATTTTAGGGGTGGTGCTGAAAAGTAGGGGTAGTGGGAGTATTGGGACAGGGCCCTGGGAAGATTTCAAGTGCCCTAAAATCTGTGGCTTCTTTTTTAGGGGTAGTGGTAGTGAGGGAGGGCTAGTGGTAGAAAGTAGGGGGTGTATTGGGATTGGGCCTTAGTAGTGGCAGTAGTAGTAGT